>NC_136502.1:113374058-113599058 GCF_053919585.1 Euprymna scolopes
TTAGACATTTATTTTGGACTGGGCAAATTGTGCTGATAGGAAGGGGCGCGGTGGATACTAGAAAGCTGATTGGCCAACTAGAAATCCCCAACATATATAAAAACAAGAAGCAACCACAGAATTCGTGCATAAGCCTGACGAATCCTATAGCTGGATGAAACGCAGAATATTCAGTGTAGCTTAATCGCCATATATATTTTATAAATTACTTACTATATATATATATATATATATATATATATATATATATATAAAACCTTCAAAATGTGAGAGAATATATAATTAATTCCACAGTCAAGCAACGTCTCAGCTCACAAGAGCCATGACAGCCAACAAACAGGAAGTCCAAGGCTTGAGTTTTGCTCTGATGATGAGCCCAAATGAGGGCAAAACTCAAGTCTTGGACTTTCGTTTTTTTTTCTTTTTACAAAGGAGTCACCACTTATCAAGGCCATAGGCCACTTTAGGATAAGGGTTAATAAGTGTACAGTGGTCATTTTTTTTTTTACATGGTAGTCACCACTTATCAAGGCCCAGAAGCCACTCGGGGATAAGGGTTATTGCGTGTACAGTAATCACTGGAATAATATAGTAATCATTAATAATGGAGATTTGATAAAGTGTCTTACTTAAGGGGGCGGTTCATCAGGAATTTGTTTATGTTAGACTTGAAGACATCCAAGTTGTAGTCAGGTGAGAAACAGGCAAACGGAAGAGAGTTCCACAGGCGTGCACTTCTTTTTTCATGGAATCTACGTTTTGATTTAGGCACAGATAAAGAGTGGGGAAAATTATTGACAATGGTTTCAGCTAGATGGGTGTTTTCATGAAAGATTGGCGAGGGGGGGGCAGAGATTGGAGCTCAGACAAGCACTTACCATGGAAATAACGATAAAACAAAGACAGGCTCGCAACGTTTCTTCTGTGGGAGAGAGGTTGCAGGGAAGAGAAAAGAGCATCCCCCTCTAAGCAACGAAGTCTATTTTGTACTCTGTCAAGGCACAATAGGCTGTTTTTAGCAGCTCCTGCCCAGATGTGGCAACAGTATTCCATACTTGGACGTACTTAGCTTTTATATAGATAGAGAATCGCATCAGCAGTGAGATATCTACTGGAGCGGTAGAAGGATCCTACCATTTTTCCAGCAATCTTGGCAACAGACTTGATGTACGTGTTCCATTTCAGATCAGAAGTAAAGGGTAATCTCAGAAGCTTGTCAAAACATGGGGCCTCCCCAAGACAAGAGCCATCCATTTCAATTGATGCCAGATGGAGATCAAAGCGTTGATGATGTAAAGATAGGAGCTTGGTTTTAGATGCATTAAAAGTAACCAGCCACTTCTTCCCCCATTGTACCACGTGCTCAAGATCAGAGGAGAGTGAAGTAGAGAGCGCTTTGTCATTTACGGCCTTTGTTGTGTTGCCGTATATGGTTGTCTTATCAGCATAGATGTCAACGAATGATTTAAGTATGTGTTTTGGGAAATCATTGATGTAGATCAGGAGAGAGTTTTTTCCGTAACTGGAAATCTTGTGAAGTAGGCCCTTATGCCATACCTTATCGAAGGCCTTTGATATGTCAAGAGCAATTGCCCTAGAAAGGAAGCTTTTGTCGAGAGATTCACTAATCCTATGAGATATAACCGTTAGCACATCTGCTGTAGATCTGGCAGAACGGAAACCATATTGCATGTCACTAAGAAGGTTATTTCTGCTGAGGTGGTTGACTACTTTATTTAATATGGATTCCAGCAACTTTCTTATGACACACAGGAGACATATTGGTCTGTACTGAGAGAGAGATGACCTATCACCTGAATTCTTAAATACAGGGCATACTGATGAAGTTTTCCAGGCTGTTGGGAAGCACTGGTCCTCAAGACAACGCTTAAACAGCTTTGTAAGTATGGGAGCAATAGGACAATGGCGTAGGAATTGTTAGTGGAAATTTGGTAAATTTGATTACTTAAGAGGAACGACTCATCAAGAACTTGTTTACATTGAACTTGAAGACGACTGTATTATAGTCAGCGGGAAAGCAGGCAAATGGAAGAGAGTTCCACAGACGTGCAGTTCTAAGAAAGAAGCTTTGTTCATGGAATCTATGTTTAGGTTTAGGCACAGATAAAGAGTGGGGGAAATTATTGATAGTGGTTTCAGCTAGACGAATGTTTCTCGTGTAACTTTGGCGAGAGGAGACCATAGATTGGAGCTCAGACGAGCACTTGCCATGAAAATAACGATAAACCAGAGACAGGCTAGCAACGTCTCTTCTATGAGAAAGATGGCTCTTGTGAGCTGCAACGTTGTCTGGCTGTCAAAAAATATATAACATTAACCATTTATCGTTTTATGTCTACACCGTCAATCTTTACAGTCATAGCTTCTGAAATGAGAACATTCACAAAAATCTACCTTCGTGTATTAAAATTAACGATCCGCTTAGGTTTCTAAATTGAACATAACGATTTCCAAGTTAGAAAATATGCACCTGAAAAAGGTCGGAGGTTACATCGACCGAAAAGTTGTGAAAAAATAAAAATCGAGATGAGAATCTAAAAACCATTGATTCATCTTTATCTGAAAGAAATGTCAAAACGAAAAGAAATAAGCGGTAAACGTTCCAAGGGAGGTAACTCTTTGCGTTAACGCTTCAATTTAATTGAAAAAAAAAAAAATGTTTCCCTTGTATAAGGTCGACAACGAAGAAACTACCGCTTACATTCGCAGCTTATTTTCTAAGATTGACGTCTGCTTGTTTATGAATGGAAACTAGTTTGCATTATTTTTTATTGTATTTAAAAGAAAATGTCTCGCTTGTCGAGAAGTTCATTGCTTGTATTTATTTTACTGTAGCGGAAGAGGAGGAGGAGAGGATCTTGTCGGCGGATTTCATTCGTTGTCTGCGAAATTAAATTAAAAAAAAAATAAAAATAAACTTTTTATTTTAATTTAATTCCAGTTTTTTTTTTTTTTTTTTTTTTTTTTTTTTTTTTACGGTATATTTTTTTCTGTTGACTTCCTTAACCGTATACAGTAATCTTCTCTAAATGGAGGTTTAGTTTATTGATAAAAATAAGTGTTCTAGTTCTAAAGCACAACCTTGATAGAATGACAAGAATTCCATTGATATTATTTTATTTTTATTTTATTTATTGTATACTTTCAACTTAACATGTGATATATATATATATATATATATATATATATATATATATATATATATATACACACACACACACGGCATAATCACGTTGACACACCGGTTCCCGTCAGATCACCGAAGTTAAACAACGTTGAGTCCGGTCATTACTAAAATGGATGACCAATTTGGGAATTCCAGGGATATACATGCGATTGGGGGCGTTTATGAATTTCATCCTCTCAAGAAACTTCCTCCTTTGGAAGAAGCCAGCTAAACCCAAATAAAATTAGTGCCCTTTCACACACACATATATATATATATACTAGCTAGCTGGCCACCTAGCGTTGCTCGGTCGTACAATACGCTTAAACATGATATTTTAATTCATGCAGATTGCCTATGTACTATTATAGAATCAATCCTCTATTGATCATTATATATTACGAGGAATTATTTGCCCAATAGACTAATTCGATAAAAAAAAAAAAAGAAAAAAAAAAGTGGTTGTAGGGAGGCAGGCTCAAACCCTTACCGCGAAGGAGAAGAAGAATGTGACCCCCCCCCCAAAAAAAAAAACGTCCATCATCAAACTGGAAGTGGCGAAGGCTTAAATTAAGGCTAGTCAATCGCAAAAAGGGGATGATTTTCAAAAATATCGCGAAAAAAGCGACTCCTCCTTGTAGAAAAGTGCCCAGTTGAGGGTGAAGGAATTAATGTTTTTAGCCAATTTTTTTATATTTTATCGTCCGAATGGTTGAACTTAAAAACGATTCCAATCTTGTGAAAATCCGCAGCCACTATCAAAAGTTTTAGGCAGACATAGATACATACATACATACCTACATTTAAACAGATAAATGAGATTTATATTATAGATAATGTCTTAAATGTTGTCCATTTTCAGCTTTGTATATTTGTGTTCTTTCCAAAACATTATTCATGACAGATTGCAGAATCTCTGTATTTTTTTTTCTTTTTTTTTTTACATGGAGGTCACCACTTATCAAGGCCTGGAAGCCACTCGAGGATTTAACTCCCTTATTTCGTTTTTGATGTTTTCCTTGAATTCTTGCAGGGTTTGGGGTTTGACTTTTGAGGTTTGCCAGCTTGCGGAACAAAATAAGGGAGACCCTAATTTACCTTATATGTGCTTCCGGGTTCCACTTGCTTACACCACTGCATTTATATTTGCCCTCTATCGCTCCCACAACAGCGGAGTTACTAACCTTAAGAGCATATCTGAAAAAATTGACCACATCCTGTCTGCTCACCCTTCAGCTAACATCCACATTTGTGGTGACTTCAATGTCCACAATGCGGAATGGCTGACCCACTCTAACAAGACATGATGAGGGGAGGTTCTGTCATGATTTTGCCATTGCCTATGACCTCACCCAGATTGTCCACAAACCCACCCGAGTGCCCGATACTTCCGGTCAGTATGCTAGCCTTCTAGACATTTTTCTCACAACTTCCACTGAGCTATGTTCAAGTTCCGTTCTGTCTCCTCTGGGATCTTCCGACCACGCGGTTGTATCAGTTAAGATAAAAACGAAATGCAATAAGTCTGGAGATGTACCTCTCCACCGTACTGTATATCGATACTCTACCGCTGACTGGGATAGTTTCCGTACACTTATATCTGATCTACCACTGCATTCCATGTTTAAAAAGGATGTGTCCTCCATAGTATCAGACCTGACCGAATGACTAATTGTAGGCATAGACCGATTCATACTATCCAAAAAATTCCAACAAAAACCAAACAGCCAGCTATGGTTCTCTCCAGAATGTGCTGCCATTGCGCACAGAAATCACTTTTTCCATAGCTACCAACGTAATAGATGTACTGAGACTAAAGCTGCCTTCAGGACTGCCAGCAACCACTGCAAAAGAGTAATAAAAAATGCAAGAGAGCCATATGCTCAGTCTGTTAAATCCAAAGTAGCTGAGCAGCGGCTTGGTTCCCACCAGTTTTGGCAAATAGCAAACAGGATCTTGAACAGAAGTGTGTGCTCTATCCCAACCATTATCAATAGACTTGAGGTCATCTCGTCAGTATCAGATAAGGCCAAACTATTTGCCAAGAATTTGCAGTTAATTTTACCCTATGCGACGAAGGGCATCAACCTATTTCCTCCTATAACGGACAAAACGCTCTGCAACATAAAAATATCTGTGCGTGATGTCACCAAGCTACTCAAGAACTTTGATTCCAGTAAAGCAACTTGCCCTGACGGCATTCCAATCATTGTACTGAAAAAGCTTCAACTAGAATTTGCCCCCATACTTACAAAACTCTTTAAGCGTTGCCTTAAACAGAAGTGCTTCCCAACACCCTGGAAAATCTCATCAGTATGCCATGTATTTAAGAATTCAGGTAATAAGTCCCCACCCCCCTCAGTACAGACCCATAAGTCTCCTGTGTGTCATGAGTAAGCTGTTGGAATCCATATTAAATAGAGAAGTAGTCAACCACCTCAGCAGAAATAACCTTCTTAGTGACATGCAATATGGTTTCCGTTCTGCCAGATTTACAGCAGATGTGCTAACGGTTATATCTCATAGGATTAGCGAATCTCTTGACAAAGGCTTCCTCTTTAGAGCAATTGCTCTTGACATATCAAAGGCCTTTGATAAGGTATGGCATAAGGACCTATTTCACAAGATTTCCAGCTACGGTATAACTGGAAATGTTTTCTCGATCATAAAATCATTTCTCTCCGATAGGTTCATAAGAGTAGTGGTTGATGGGCAGAAATAAGAGGCCCTCAATATTAATGCTGGAGTCTCATTCTAGTCCCAACTCTCTTCCTGATATACATCAATGATCTCCCTAAACACATACTTAAATCATTCATTGACATCTATGCTGATAAGACAACCATCTATGGCAACACATCAAAGGCCGTAAATGAAAAAGTTCTCTCAGATTCTCTCTCCTCTGATCTTGAGCGCGTGGTACAGTGGGGTAGCAGGTGGCTGGTTACTTTTAATGCATCTAAAACCAAGCTCCTATCTTTACATCATCAACGCTCTGATCCCCATCTGGTATCAATTGAAATGGGTGGCTCTCGTCTAGGGGAAGCTCCATGTTTTGATAAGCTTCTGGGCTTGACTTTTACCCCTGACCTGAAATGGAATACATACATCAAGTCCGTGCCAAGGTCACTGGAAAAATGGTAGGATCCTTCTACCGCTCCAGAAGATATCTCACCTCTGATGCAATTCTATCTGTATAAAAGCCAAGTACGTCTAAGGATGGAGTACTGCTGCCACATCTGGGCAGGAACTGCTAAAAACAGCCTATCCTGCCTTGACAGAGTACAAAATAGACTTCGTAGCTTAGTGGGGAATGCCCTTTTCTCTTCTCTGCAACCTCTCTCCCACAGAAGAGACGTTGCAAGCCTGTCTTTGTTTTATCATTATTTCTATGGCAGGTGCTCGTCTGAACTCCAATCTCTGCCCCCCCCCTCGCCAATCTTTCACGATAAACACACGCCTAGCTGAAACCACTGTCAAAAATTTTCCCCACTCCTTATCTGTGCCAAAATCAAAATGTAGATTCCATGAACAAAGCTTCTTTCTTAGAAGTGCACGCATGTGGAACTCTGTTCCGGTTGCCTGTTTCCCACCTGACTACAACCTGGATGTCTTCAAATTCAATGTAAACAAATTCCAAATGAGTCGCCTCCTTAATACACTTTATCAAATCTCCAACACTAACATACTGTACACACAATAACCATTATCCTCGAGTGGCTTCCAGGCCTTGATAAGTGGTGATACCTTGTAAAAATAAAAAAATAAAAAAATCGCAATCAAAAGATTCTGCAATCTGTCATGAATAATGTTTGGAAAAGAGCACAAATATGCAAAACTGAAAATGAGCAACATTTAAAAAACTTTCATAAATAAATATTGTTTGAATTTTTTATTGTTTTAAACAAATTACCAATGTCTTAGTAAGATTGTGTTAAAACTACAGAAAGATATCATCAAAAATAAAGAAACTATTTAAGTTCAAAATCCTTCAGTGACTTTTTGGACACTATATATATATATATATATATATATATATATATATATATATATATATATAAATATATAAAGAGAGAGAGAGAAGGGGGATAATTTATATCTATAAAAGTGAACGTGTCTGTATCTGTGTATGTGTGTGTACATTTCCCTACGAAAATAACTGTCAATTTTAAGTCTACAGACTCGAAATTTAATATACAGGGAACTGAGATTTGGAAAAATCGATGTGATCGGTTTTTGGCCAGAAATTTGGCTATTAAGGGGTCAAAGTTCAACGATTTGACCTTTGAGAACTCTACCAAACTCCTCCACCAATTTTAGGTCTAAACACTTGAAATTTTAGATATAGGTTCCTTGGACATGGATCTAACTTAATAAATTTATTTGACTCCAAAACAATAAATGTTAAGGGATCATAATAGGGGTCAAAGTTAAAAAAAATTGACCGTTTTTTTTTTTTTTTTTTTTTGCTGAACATACACCTCCAAATACCCGGGCACCCATACTAGTGAACGTCTCTGTGTATCTGTCTGTCTGTCTATCTGTGTGTGTACATTTTCCTATGCAATAACTCTGTCAATTTTTAGTCTACAGACTCGAAATTTGATATACATGGTACTGAGATTTGGGAAAATCGATGTGATCGGTTTTCGGCCAGAAATTTGGCTGTTAAGGGTCAAAGTTCAACGATTTGACCTTTGATAACTCTACCAAACTCCTCCGACAATTTTGGGTGTAAACACTTAAAATTTTAGATATAGATTCCTTGGACACGTATCTAACTTAATAACTTGATTTGAGTCCAAAACAATAAATGTTAAGGGGTTATAATAGAAATCAAAGTTAAAAAAATTGACCGCTTTAAAAAAAAATTTTTTTTTGCTCAACATACACCTCCAAATACCCGGGCATGCTAGTATATATATATATATATATATATATATATATATATATATATATATATATATATATATATATATAAACTAAAATATATATATTTTTTTTATATATTTATATATATAAACTAAAATATATATATATATATATATATATATATATATATAAAAACCAGATAAAATGTATTCAGGAGATAAAACCCATGAATTAAAATGAGGTTATTAAAAATACTCAATAGAAAAAGAGCAAAATATAATATTTTTATTTATATAGACAAATATATAATATTTTTATTTATATAGACAAATATGTAATATTTTTATTTATATAGACAAATATATAATATTTTTATTTATATAGACAAATGTAATATTTTTATTTATATAGACATATATATAATATTTTTATTTATATAGACAAATATATAATATTTTTATTTATATAGACAAATATGTAATATTTTTATTTATATAGACAAATATGTAATATTTTTATTTATATAGACAAATATGTAATATTTTTATTTATATAGACAAATATGTAATATTTGTCTATATAAATAAAAATATTATATATTTGTCTATATAAAGAAAAATATTATATAATTGGTGATTTTCTTGCAGAAAGTCAGCTTATCCAAGTGCTACGCCTGTTATATGTTCAATTTAGTTGTTTTTTTCCAGAAATGTAAACTGCATTTTCAAAATTTTTTAAATTGTTTTTAATTATTTTATTTTAGTATTTGTAAACTACTCAAGGCTTCTTTAAATGAAAGATGATTATTAGTTGTGAAAACCCAAAGATATTAGTAGGAAGAAAACTTAATAGAGAGAGAAATAGAGAGTTCCATAAGTTTGTAGTTCTTAGATGCTGCTGGGTTAGAAAGCTCTATTACAATGCGGTATCGAAACCGCAAATTGAGGATAAAAGAGTCAAACAAACTGGGACAAAGGAAGCAAAGGATAGATCAGGCAATTCTGAAGAACACATGCCAGCATAGCAAAAGACTGAGACTAGCAACATTACGTCTGTGAAAGAAATCATGTTGAGAAGACGAAAGAGCGGGTTCTTGAGTTTCTAAAACATTACTTTTCTGACTCTTGTTATTCCACCCCAAACAAGGCACAGTACTACTTGGACATAAGAGGCTACTATTTGGGACCATTTTGACAGGTATACTATGTAGGGATTTGAGCAGCAAAATGTCTGTTCACATTATACTTGAACTTCTACAGGTCAGTACAGTTAGGGAAGCAGGAACCTGGGGGGGAATTTTAAAGTCTAGCAATTTGAGGGAAGACACTAGAAGAAGTAGAAGGCTTTCCGACATCTCGGGATCTCTACTGTGTAGGGGTGGGATTTTGCTGATTGTCAGGTTAGTCGGAGGTATTTACATCAAGAGGATACAAGTGTCTTGAGTTTGTCAGGAACACATTCGATTAAAATACTTGTAAAACAGGCACAGGATGCAATACTGCAGCGATGGGACAGAGGTTTGAGTTTGGTTGATAGCATGGGACCTAATAGGTTGGACCCTCTTTTTGGACCCTGTCTAAGAGCGAGAGACTAGTGGCAGAGGCACCAGCCCAGACGTGACATCAATACTTCATGCATGGGCGAATGGTAGTCTTGTAGAGATATAAGATACTCCCAAGTTTCAGCAACTTTTTAACACAGTAGAGAGAGAGAGCCCACCTTCTTCACAGCAGCCTTGGCAATGTCCTCAATGTATTTGTTTCAATTCATGTTGCTTGTGAATGTTAAGTCAAGGAGTTTCAACAAAGTACATTCAAGTAGCGTGTTATTAGTCATCGCAATTAGTGGTTGAGAATGTTTCTTGTAATTTTTAAAGGAATGTAGCTTAGTCTTAGTAGCATTAAATATTACTATCGATTTATGTCCCCTATCTCAGGTTACAGCCATTGCTTTAGATATTTGTTTATTCGTGTTTGCTATAGAATATGCCAACCTTGTATATAATTTTATCAGAGAGGTCATTTATGAATATCAAGAATTATAGAGATCCCAGGATCGGCCCTTGCAGCAGCACACCCGCATTTACATTATGTTGTTTTGATATACAATCATCAATGACAGCTTCAATTTTTCTCTTGTCTAAGAAGAATCTTTTTTTTTTTTTTTTTTTTTTTTTTTACAGTGATCACCACTTATCAAGGCCCGGAAGCCACTCAGGGATAAGGGTTATTGCAAGTATATTACGTTAGTGTAGAGATTTGATGAAGTGTTTACTTAAGGGGGCGGTTCATTAGGAATTTGTTAACATTGGACTTGAAGACATCCAAGTTGTTGTCCGGTGGGAAGCAGGCAGACGGAACAGAGTTCCACAGGCGGGCACTTCTAAGAAAGAAGCTTTGTTCATCGAATCCGCGTTTTGATTTAGGCACAGATATAGAGTGGGGGAGATTTTTCACAGTGGATTCATCTGAATATATTAAGCATTTATTCAGTAATACCGTGTGATCTAATTTTTATGAGATGATCTTGATACCAGACCTTGTCAAAAGCCTTATATATATCTAGAGATACTGCCCTACTCCCAGTGCATGGTATATATGTTCAGAGATTACAGTGAGGATATCTGCAGTAGAATGAACTTGCCTAAATCCATACAGTCGATCAGAAAAAAGTTTAGTATCGATGAGGTGATGGACTGGTGCTTAAAAGAGGGAGGTTAATAGGGTGATGCTTGAGTGTTAGTTCTTTCACCAGAATTCAGCTGAAGCAATTTCCCAGTCGCCAAGAAAGCAGGATTCTGTAAGGCATTTTTTGAAAAAGAACTGGGGTAACCTCAGCTAAACATTTTTTAAAATAGTATAGCAAGGATGAGATCAGACCCTCATGCCTTCGAGATGTCTAGGTTTGTGATATCATGAACATGAGAAAAGGTGATTTTTAAATCATCAAGTGTGGCTTTACTGAAAAGACTGAGACTAGCAACTTGGCCTTCAGGCCAAGATCACAGTGTAGTATCTGTTCTGATACTACACTTCACTTTTTCTATCCTCAGTCAGTGGAGGAAAAATCCCTCATGAAAGACAATTTTTATTTTTGTTCCTTTCCAGAGTGCCCCTTTTTGGGGAGCTGGATTTTACCCACATTAAAAACCGGCCTTGTGTCTAACTCTGCCCTCGTGGGGAAGCAAGTAAATAGGAACATTAAGTCTGTAAGAGAAATGATGTAGAAAACCCTCGACCGAAAGTCTCATGACAAAAACTGTATATGAGATTTTACACAAATGCAGAAAACTATACAAAGGGGAAACTAGTCGCCTCCTAAAAGTAAGGCTAGAAAAAAGCCGTGACATGGGGGACAGGTTGAAAATTAGGACTAGCTGATCACAGGGGCGACAGCGGACAACCCTGATGAACCGACCGAGAGATAACAAAGGGTTTCGAGTGCTTTCCGTTGACTTGCACGACAGCCGTGGGCTGTTGATACATTACGGAGATCCACTTGCAAAAGTCCAGTTTAAAACCGGCGGCCTCTAAGACAGATGCCAGGAAATGATGGTCGACCCTATCGAAAGCTTTGGACTGATCTAAGTTGATCAGTGTGGCTTCCGTGTCGTCATCTATTCCCCCCTCTAGGATCGTGCGGATCAGGTGCAAGTTGTTCTGAATCGATCTCCCCTTCACAGCGTAGTTCTGTTCCGGTTCAACCAACTCGCCGATAACAACCTGCAGCCGATTCGACAGGACCTTGGCCAAAATCTTCAATTCTGTGTTTAGCAGAGTTATGGGCCTGTAGTCATCTAACTCTTCCCCACCATGCCCGTCACCTGGCCCTCGCAACTAGCCGCTCTAATCGCCTCAAGGCGGGGAGAGTCGGCCAAATAGTCACTAAACTCAAGGACCGGAAGATCGGGCTGCTGCGTAAAACGCTCCTCAAAATGTTCTCGAAACCCCTCGCAGATCTCCCGAGTCGATTCCAGAGTGTGTCCATCCGGATGTTTGACTTTCGCAATGTATTTGTCCGAGCCACGCCTAGAAACCTCACGGCGTACGTCTGCATCAAAATTGACTGCTTTGTTGCCTATCTTTCTAAGCCTAGCTCTAACTACTTGGCCTTCATAACGCTCGCTAGTCTCGCATAGAAGGTTCTGCTTAGCTAGTTCCTGACTAACCTTATCACCCTCCCCCATAGCCCGGGCTAGTTTCTGCTCTAGCTTCTTCTTTGTCTTAGCCTTATCTAGTGTGAGGCGCTGGGCATACTTGATGTAGAAGCTTCTGATCTTGGCTTTGAGACCTAACCACCACTTACTCCTGGTAACAGCCCCCACTAGTGCCTTTTTAATTAGTTATCTTAACTGATCTTGGAAGTCTTGTATCTCCAGAAGGGAAGTATTTAACTTCCAGTACCCTGCTAACTTGGGCCTATTTCCTAGCTTCAGCCAGGCCATAACTAGTTTATGGTCCGTCTGGCCTAGCCAAGTGAACGTGGGACAAGATAGGAAGTCTACTTTGCCTCTCTTAACTAACATCCTGTCCAAATAGGAGTTTGAATAGGAGGGAACGCGATTGGTCCACGTCCACATCTCCCGCCCCGGATGTTTGACCCGAAACCTGTCGACCAGACCGCATCTAGCCATCAGATCAGCCAGGCTGGACTCACACCTCTCCAACCCTCTAAATTCGCCTCCTACCTTATCTATCTTGGGGTCTAAGATGGCGTTCCAATCCCCCATTAGCATTACCCGCTTCCGACAATCTACAAACACGTCAAACTGACCAAAGAATGAGACCCTCTCACGAGCGGTGCTGGGTGCATGAACGGCGACCACCCGAAACACAGAATCTTTTACGGCAACATCGGCCACGACCAGCCTGCTCTCCGCATCCCTATGAACAATGTCGACCATCGCGGACAGGGTGTGTTTAACCAGCAAGGAGACTCCCTTCCCCCGCGGGCTGCCATATGCTGAGAAAATCTCAAAATCTCACGCCAGCACCTGACAGCCCACAGAAGAAACGAAATGCGTCTCCTGAATCGCAGCCACATCCACTCCAAGGGAAAGAGGTCATGCCAGAGGAGAGCCACCCGGCCCGATGATCTCAAGCCCCTCGCATTCAGACTAGCCAAATTCAAAGCCATGGTACCTACCTTAAGATGTGTTACACTCAGCTCAAAATTGGTCAAGGAAAGGACACCGACACTGTATGCAATGCTCAAGGCGGTCAGGTTTTTCATATCCTGAACTTCTCTCACAATGCCGCCAACGTCCAAAGGGAAAGTCAATTTGAGAGCCCTATAGAGTGACGGATGAACCAACACTGGGACCCTTCCCTTGCATTCTTTTGAGAGTTCCTCAAGGGAAGGGTCATTTTTTCTAATCAGTTCAATTCCCGAAACAGCCCCTTCAGCGGCCTCCAGCATTGTCCATAAGTTTGTCTTGCAGGCCTCTGGAAGCCTGACAAAAGTTGTTAGCAGTGGGGCATCCGGGAAATTAGAGGGAACATTAATGTCTTTTCCCCTATCTGTTGGCAATCCAGCAGAGGTTTTAAATTTTTTCTCTGTCGGTGGTGTAAATCCATTGCCACAGACAGGGGGTCTATAAAACACAGTTTCTCCCTCATTTCAAGGGAAAGAGTCTCTGATGCAGTAAGTCCGTGAGTGGGAGAAGTTGAAGGGTCTCTCCCCCTCCCGGGTTCACTCTTTTCTTTTTGGGGTGGTGGCTCAGTCTGCATTTTTGTGGGGACAGGTGTATGTGTGGTGTCTGGTGTTGGTGCCATGTCTGGTGCGGTGTCTACACTTTGATCCCGGCCCGAAGGCCAAGAACAAAAGAAAAAAAGGCAACAGGTGCTTTATATGGGAGGAGGATTGTGACATGTTGCAAAACCGGTCATTAAAGCTACTGCAAAATGGCAGCTGTAAAATAGATGTTATTTCTCTTATAAAATGTCTGTTTTTCAATGTTAGAAAACAAAGCTGAAGTTCACATCGTTCAAGACCCGATGAGAAGGTGCTCGATTAAGCTTCACTCTGTCCCCCCCCCGTAAAGCATTCACAGCAAACACTCGCCTAGCTACAGCAACGGTCAACGGTTTCCTTTACACTCTGTCTGTGCTTAAAATAAAAGGAAAACTCCATGGAGAAAGTGTTTTTTTTCCCCCCAGAACTGCTCGTCTGTGGAACACAATACCATGGTACTGTTTCCCAGCTAACTATAACATGGTTGTTTTCAAGTCTAACATAAACAAGTTCACATTAAGCCTAATAGTTTTTAACAGTTTCCATGTTCTTATTGTTTTTGCTGATACAAACCAAAGCGAACATGCTGGTTGAGCGTGCACGCATTCAATTTTTGCAGGCATTTAGTTTATTTATTTATTTATTTTACTGCAGGCACAAAATGGCGACCAGTGAAAACCATCAGGGTAAACATTAGATACTAAAGAGTTTCATATAAAAACTGCTTGTTGGTAACAATTCTAAATGTGATATTCATTCAAAAACGGACCGGAATACCACTAAGAATCAACTTTTTAAAAGTATGTCTTTAGTTGATCCTCATTAGACTGAATTCTCTTCTAAACAATATTTCCGCTGCTTCTAAAACGACTTTCATTAACCTGGAAATTAAACACAGATTCAAATTATTGTCTGATAGTTTTATTAATACAGAAAAATAATGTTATTGTATTGTTCCAATTTACTTTGCCTCCCGACGAGAGCAGAGTTAGATATCAGGGTCGTTTTTTTAATGTGGAGAAAAGGAACAAAATAAAATTTGTCTCGGTCATGAAGGATTTCTCCTCTACTAACCGAAAACAATAAAACTGAAGTGTAGTATCAAATCAGATACTACACTTTGATCTTGGCCCATAGGAAATCTCTCATGTCGTGTTATTATCTGAATCCTACTTATATTTTTTTTTGATTAATTAACATGTGTATATAAATGTATGTACGTTGTGGTTGTGGTATATAATGGACTGTTGTCCTCGCTAAATGTCTATCTTAACGGTCCGTGGCTCGTCTAGTATTATAGGTGCGTGCATGCGTGTCAACATATATACATATGCACTTCATGATAAACCTGTTCTTTTGCTGGTCGCTTTTGGGGGATTCTTCAACTATCTTGGGGAGCTGGACCTGTTTTACAGCAGAGGCTTCGCAAGACATAAACCAAGATGTTGTAGGATTTTATATATTTTATTCACTTACCAAAGTATTTGTCATAGCAGAAGAGAGTGATTAATGTACTCTCGGCTTGTGGAATTTTCTATGTCTTCGTTCTGAGGGAATACCCGTTTAGTTCATTTGTCTTTCTCAGCATCTCCAACCCAACTCAACACTATGCTTGCGCAAATCAGAACATGTGACATCTGATCAGATGTGATAGAAGAAGGCTGCATCGCGCGGCATTTGACAGAAGATGGATACATGTAGCAAGTCTGTGTGTACAAAGAGGAGCCAAATTTGAATACATGTTCCCCGCCTAGGTGTGGAACGCGCAATTCCTTAAAGTAAAATTAAACAAGTAACCTCTCAGCTAGCTGAGTGTGTTCCATCCCTCCCCGATTAGGAAGCCTCCAAGATCCCCACCCCCTCTTACTTGCAATTTTTGTTTTAACCCCTTCCTCTAAATTTCACCCATCTTGGAGAGAAAGAAATACAAACTAACCTCCATTCTTTACCCACAAAATTTTCTTTTCTCCATTCACCCCCATCTAGAGGGCATCCCCACCTAGAGACTGACCCGCAGAAGCGAGGTTCCTGTTACAAACCTAGTGGAATGGGCAATCTACCAACTAGACGGTGTTGGGAAGGTCCTACTAATCACCTTTTGTTTTTTCTTCCTCCCCCCACCCGCCCTCGACACAAATGAATTATTGTACCATTTTATTGTTATCTTTTTTGTTTTTACACGTCAATAAAAAAATGTTTTAAAAACTGGGAGTTAAGTAGGACGTCCCCCAGAAGAAGATACTAGCTGGGAGAAACTTTTGATTTTGTTTAGTTTTGGAGTGACAAGGATGACCAAAGACCCCCACAATCCCCCCTTTTGAGTTGGCCATGTGCCTAAGTTTTTTGTTCATCATTGATTTTGACTGCCTTTTTAACATGAATAAGATTTAATATCTCAAAGTGTAGTATCTGTTCTTCAGATGCTGCACTTAAGATAATTTGTACCAGTCAATGGAAGGGAAACCCTCTATACTGGGACAATTATTATTTTTGGTAACCAGAGTGCCCCCTTTTTGCCTACTTTTAGGGGAGCTGGTTTTACCCCACATTAAAAACGGCCTTGTGCCTAATTTGCTTTGGTGGGGAAGCAAATAAATACAATAAAGCACCTGGTATTTCCAAACGGTTACCCGTTTAGTCCAGATCAGTTCCACGTAAATACTGCAAAATAAGCGGTGCAAATGAAAAAATAAAAATACCAAAAATAAAGAAAAACATTTATGACTAAAAAAATATTCTACACAAAAAAAAAAAAAACATGTAAATTCAAGTAGTTTTATTTCAATAACAGAAAATCAAAATTTATGGCTGATCGACGATCTCTCGACTTCATTTTGTAGAAAAGGGAAGATAATTCCAAATAAGTCAAACTTGTGAGATTTAAGAAAGCCATTCTTAATATAGGGGAGGAAGACATTGGAAAAATTGAAATTAACTTAAAAATTATTTTCTTTATATAAATAAAGCTACCTGATCAATTTATACGATTTTTTTGGTATAGGATATTTTCTTTCCGGATCACGGATACGTACATCAGAAATACTTTTCGTTTATGTCTTTTTTTTTATGGAGAGTTATGGACTCGCATCAGATAGGCTTTTGAATATTCAAGGGGGATAACTGCCGTATATTGCTTTAATTACTGAAGAGGTTGCAGATTATTAAGTAATCAGATAGACGTGGGCGGAGGGGGTTTCTTCTAACTTTCGCTGATAGCAAAACTTCCTCATTAAACCGTGGTTGTTCGATTGCAGAGTCAATAACAATGCAGATATGTATACCATAGCACTAAAGTGGGGTTACTCGGTTCAAGTAAGCACTCGACAATGATTTTAATCAATTATGAATTAATCAGTCTAGAGTTAAAAAAACACACACGCAAATATATTATAGACTTTAGAGTGATCAATTGGATAGATGATACAGGATAGGATTTATTGGGTTGATCAATTGATTGGAAACATGATATGAATTATTCGACTAATTATAATGTACAGTTATTTTGGAGAGTTTAGATTAGTACTACGGCATCAGGTCCCATTTTCTGGATATAAGAGACTCCATTATGAGATGACTCTTTCTAAAGGAAATGGTTTTTTTTTTTTATCACTAAAAATTACAATTTCCCCCCAATTTATCATTACAATTTCATCTCAAACAAGGCGCAGTGCAAGTTTGATGCAAAGGGGCTACTATCGGGGACATAAGTTGCAGGGGTACTATGTAGGGAGTTGAGCAGCTAGATGCCTGTTCACATTACACTTGAACTTCTGCATGTTGCTACACTTGGGAAAACAGAAACTTAGAAGGGAGTTCCAAAGTCTAGCAGTCCTGAGGAAGAAACTATTAGAGTATAAATAATAAATTCTCCAATTAAATCTTGAACAGAAATCAATGAAGTCCTCTATCACAAATACGAGAACTAAAATGCACCAATTCAATTATTTAAAAATGATCGTATGTATTTCAGAGTTGTGACAGTTTCATTGACGTAGCTTGAACATTTACCATTTAAAATGCCGTTAAAATCCATTCAAATCATCAACAATTCAAGAAACGAGAACAAATCAAGTCCATTCTTTGATGATTAGAATGGATTTTTAACAGCTTTTTAATGGTAAAAGATCAGTCCACGTCAATGAAACCATGGTATGTCTCGGAAATATGCAGCATATAGTTTTAAAGTAAATAATCTGTATGCATATGTGTTTACAGAGTTTATTATTGGGATTTCACATTTATTAGCAGCAAGCTTAAGTGCTGACCATCATCTAGGCAATCGAGTTTTGATCCTAACTCGACGCTGTTGCTTGTCTAGCGACAATGAAGAGCTGATATACAGTGAAACGGTCTGTTTGCAGATGAGTATATATATATAATAGATATATATATATATATAAAAGAAAAGAAAGGGAGATAATTAAAGTTACATTAGAATTTTATTACATTATCATGTCAATATGGATGAGGATGATTACAAGATGCGAAAGGGAAATGAGGCCGAAAACCTCTTTAGATCATATAATACTATATATATATATATATATATATATATATATATATATATATAGTCATACAAGACAGGCAACTGTATTAAGCTGGGATCAAAACTCAACTGTCTAGATGACGATCAATGCACACACACACATTTGCACTGAGATATTAATTATCTATACATACATACACGGACGATTTTTCAACATACATATCTATATATAATACGAATTCAAACACTAAGCAAAAAAACAATATTAAAATAAACATGCATAAATATAGGAATAAAATTATATGATAATTGGAAAAAACAAATAGGAAAAACAGGGAAAATTAAAACAAAAATAAATAATTAATAAATAAAAAATAAAAATATGAAAGTACGGGTTAAAACGGAAAACTATCTTTACATAACACCAAAAGATGGAGGAAGTGAGGAAGCATAGCTGTGGAAATCTTTTTACCCGAATACGATGACCAGCATGTTAAAAAGATACCATTTGTTGTAAAAATCTAATGGATAAACATCTGAAGAAGTTGGTGGGGACAGGATATTTTTACGGAAACATAAATCGTAAAATTGCCACTCATTAATGAAACAGCTGTAATGGAAAAATCCAGGAAATAAACGAAGGTTATAAAAAAGAAAACGTGAGTCTTTGAATTTTCAACAAAACTTTGCACTAATATATATATATATATGTATATATATATATATATTTAAAAACTATACATACATATTCCAAAGACAAACAAGCGGTTTCATTGTATTGGAACAGCCTTTTGTGGCTGACTAAAATCGATACAAATCATCAGCGTCTGGTGGAAGGAGGAAAACAAACGAAAAAAAAAACAAACAAAAAAAAGAATTTCGGTTTTCCATTTGTTTTTTCCCCCGTTTGTTTTCCTCCTTTTATCAGATGCTGATGATTTGTATCGCATTTAAGTCAGCCACAGAAGGCTGTTCCAATACAATGAAACTGCTGGTTCGTCTTTGGAATATGTATGTATAGTTTTTAAATAAATATTTTTACTTAGCTCTCACATTTGAGATCGAGCACTTTATTTGGTTTCCTTTCATCTCATTCTGACACCCTATATATAATATTAAAATAAAAGATGAGGAATAAAAGTTATAACTTTATTATATCATCAGAACAGTTAAGACGAAAATTAAGAAAATTTTCTACTTAACTTTTCCTTATAATCTGATGATATAATAAAGTTATGTATCATCTTATTCCTCATCTTTCATTTTAATATTATTATTTGCTCCTCTTGATAGGGTTGAGCTTTTCTTTCTTGATAATTTACTCATTGATAACACACACACACACAGAGTATAACCCGTATATAAAAGACCTTAATATAAGAAAAACAGATATACGAGAGATTTTCTCTGGTCCCAAATTGGAGCCTTTGTTAATGTAATGGGTAACCCGGATATAAGAAAGCACGGATACAGTATGCCCCGGATATAAGAGAATTGTAGGGGCACGATAAGAAGTCTCAGCACAACATTGAAGAATTCTATGCTTTCAAATCTAAAATTCATTTTTCCATGAAATCTAAAGAAAATGCTCTCCTTACATCTTTACCGAAAATAACCGGAAGTTAATTGATCAGTATCCTATTTCCGGTCATAAATTAACATGTGATTAATACTTATGTCTTAGTTTACAATCCAAGTCATTTATGACTGGCTTCCGGGCCTTGATAAGTGGTGACTACCTTGTTAAAAAAAAAAAAAAAAAAAAAAATGCAATATTTTAAGTTTTGATGTTTTTTTGTTTTAGATGAGGATAGATAATTTGTATCATTACTACTAATCCTATCTTGATAGTTATTCTTACAATATTTTGGTTGATATAACCTCCGATCTTCTTCAAGGACCTATGGCATAACAAGTAAAGTACTAAGTGAAATTCAGTCTTGGTCTGACCTTCACTCCTGATCTGAAATGAAGCACATACATCAAATCCATTTGGGCTGGTGCATTGGCTACTAGTCTCACTCCTGTATGACTCTATCGCTTCCCTGGGAGAGTTACTTGGTTGACGAATGTCCTGGGGACGCAACCAGCTCCCCGGGGGGAATAAACGATATCCAAACGATAGGCACATGGAAACATTAACACAACGGATTGAGATGTCGTCGGCTATAACCGGCTGGCAGGAGTCGCTTCTTGTCTTCATTGCGTCGTTACAGGCATCTTTCCATCGTCTGCATTAATGGCATGCTGGAATTTAACGCTTATACAAAAATAGCGAACAAATGCATTTTTATAAAAATATAATTTATTTAAGATTTAACAATGAGGAGTATATTTTTATAAAGACCAGTTGAAGCCAGACGCATGCTATGTCGCGTCTGCCGACTCCAGAATGCAAGCGTCAACTGTTTAAAATAATAGAATTGTATTTAATTCTCTCTTTCTCCATTGAAAGAGAGAAAAAGAGAGTGTGAGAGAGAGAGAGAGAGAAAGAGAGAGAGAGAGACGTACTTACATACATAACGTTTAAACATTGTTTTGTTTTCATACCCATGAGTTCTTTCGGGTTTGACCTTTCAAATTCTAAGGTTTTATATCGTTTTGCCTTGGTTCAATATTATAAACAAACTGTCATTCTTGGCTTGAGTTATAGCAGAACATTTTCAAAATCACAAACACCTGCTTAACACATCTGCACCTCAAGTCCAATCTAAACAAGTTCTTATTGAACTGTCCTCGTAAATAATCTAATTAGACCAAATTACTTCTATAAATGAATACTTAACAGTGACTACAATACACACATTAACCCTTATCCTTGAGTGGCCTTCACGCCTTGATATGTGGTAACCGTTTGTAAAAAAAAAAAAAAAAAAAAGAAAGAACACTCTTCTGGAGGCTGAATATTCAAGCATTAAAATGCACTTGTGAATTACTTTGACCTGACCATGGTTGACAGAACAAGAACATGAAACTCTAGTGGATCAAATAAAGGAATACAAAGCTCGACAGAAAGATTCCAGCGTTCAACAAGATACACCCGAAGAAGGTCGGAGGTTACATTAGCCGCAATATTGTCTGAATAACAGTCAAGATGAGAACAGTCGTCTGAATAATTCAAATATGAAATTACATCCTTGTAATATAAATATATATGTATATATATATATATATATATATATAGTAGGGAGAACCGACATTGCAAAGGATTAAATAATTATCAAACTAGCAGAGAAACCCAACGTTGTCTAGGATTGAATGAGGATCAACGAACGTTCCGCACTTCCAATACTTTTATTGTCATAAAAATTGTTGAAATCGCCCAATTTTCAATCAAATCGATTGATTGCCTGTTGTAGCCGAGGCCCACAACGGTGCACTGGAAGGAATCTTCAAATGTCTCCCTGCAGTGACTTAGTCTACAATATATGGTAGTTTAAATTGCACTGTAGAGAACCTACTATTGATTTAATAAAACAGAAGAGGACCATATAAAAACGATAAACAACCCCAGAATTCGCGCATAAGCCTGACGATGATGGGTTAAACGATAAAGTTGTCACTCTAAAGAAAACAACTCTACAGCTTTATTTAAAAAATTTTATTGAAAAAATCAAGTCAGTTAACTTGATTATGTAGTAGAACTGACATCTATTCAACGTAGCCGCTTTCAGCCTCAATCACCATCTCGATATGGGTCTGGAACTGGGAGCATGCCTTTTCCACAAACGCTGGTGAGAGCTCAGTGAATACTCAGCAGATGGCAGCAATCAGGCTGGCTTTGGTGTTGTGTGAGGTCATGTTGGTGATGTTCTCAACATATGACCAAAGTAGTCCAAGGAGTTCAAGTCATGGCGGGGGGGGGGCAGTGAGAGAAGATTACAAAATCGTAGCACTCCTGAAACCAAGCCGGAGTCTTTTTAGACTTGTGGGCAAGCGCAGAGTCCTGCCGCCACACCCAGGATTTTCGAGTGGTCACCTGATTGCATCAGGGGATCACCACACTCTTCAGGATATCCAGGTACACTTTATGTCGATTTTCAAACCCATTTTGAAGATGTCAGGTAGCATGGTGTGGCCCTCACTTGAAACGACACCAAAGAACATTACTGTGGCCAGAAACTTCGTTGAGTTGTGCCCAAAAGTGCTTAATCACCCAGATTTGCATTTTGAGGGTGCTGGCAGTAGTCCTCTTGTCATAACGGATCAGTAGGGAGCATTAGTTATATAGCAGCACATCTCCGATCTTGATCATATTTTTTTTATTTTTATTTTTTTACATAGGAAGCCATCAGGGATCTCATCAGAGACTCCTTGGCCTAACGTTCACAGTAAATATGAGTTGGAACAATTACATTCAGAGCATTGCCAGGACCGCTGTGAAGAAGGTAGGTTCTCTCTACCGTGCTAGAAAACTAACGCCTGAAAGTATCCTGTACCTCTACAAGGCCGCCATTTGTCTATGTATCGAGTATTGTCATCATATTTGGCCTGGTGCATCTGTTACTAGTCTCTCGCTCCTGGACAAGATTCAAAAGAGAATCTCCAACCTGATAGGTCCTGAACTGTCATTTAGGCTTCAGCCTCTGTCCCATCAACGAAATCTAGCATCCCTCTGCCTGTTCTACAAGTACTTTAACGGAGAATGCTCCGATGAACTGCAAGCACTTGTACCCCCTCGACGTAAATACTCCCGACAAACCCGACAAGCATCACAGTAGAGATCCCTAGATGTAAGAAAGCCTTCTACTCCAGTAGTTTCTTCCCCAGAACAGCTAGACTTTGGAATTCCCTTCCGGGTTCCTGCTTCTCCAACTGTGCTGACATGCAGTGTAATGTGAACTGACATCTTGCTGCCCAACTCCCCACATAGTACCCCTGTAGCTTATGTCCCGCGATAGTTCCCCCCTACATCAAAGTGGCAACGTGCCTTGTTTGGGGTAAAAATGTAATAGAAAAAAAAAGAAAGAAAAAGAAAAAAGAAGAAATAAAAAGAAAAAAGAAATAAAAAGAAAAAAAAAGAAATAAAAAGAAAAAAAAGAAAGAAAAAGAAAAAAAAAGAAATAAAAAGAAAAAAAAGAAATAAAAAGAAAAAAAAAGAAATAAAAAGAAAAAAAAAGAAATAAAAAGAAAAAAAAAGAAATAAAAAGAAAAAAAAGAAATAAAAAGAAAAAAGAAGAAAGAAAAAAAGAAAAAAGGAATATCGTTAAATATTGTATCAATTTTGCACATGATAGAAAGCTCCTATCGCTCTTGGGATTTGTACACAACTAGCCAACTAATAGATGGTCTGGAACAATAGAAGAAAACCGGTCTCCATCAAATGGAAATGGAATCATATCGTCTTTTCAATGGCGACAATTTCATCATTCAACCCTGCATAATATGACCTTTAGTAGAGCCATACATATATATTTATTTTGTAACGGTTTTACTATATTGTCTATTAAAATACCAATGTGTATATATTCCCTGAAAACATTTAATTTTTCAGGATATTTAAGAATATTAATAAATCGGAGCCATTTTTATTTTTTATTTTTAGCCATTTTTTAAAGCCATTTTTATATTTTTTAGCCATTTTAATTTTTTTTAGCTATTTTCATATTTTTTTTAGCCATTTTTATTTATTTTTTTTTAATCACCTTCACCCCAAACAAGGCATACTGCGACTTGGATATGACGGGCTACAAATTGGGACCATGCCTAAGTTTACATTACATTTGAACTTCTGCATATCAGTACAGTTTGGGAAGCAGGTAACAGGAAGGGAATTCCAAATCTAGCTGTTCGAAGGAAGAAACTATTAAAGTAAAAAGCTTTCTAGCATTTAGGGACCTCAACAGTGAAGGGGTGAGATATTGTTGCTAAGCGGGTTTGTCGAGGATAGGTACGTCGAAGGGGCACAGTCCATTAGGGATGCAACACTGCGGTGATGGGCCAGAATGGAGACTCTTTTTCTTTTTTTTTTGTTTTCTTTTTACAAGGTGGTCACCCCTTATCAAGGCCCGGAAGCCACTCAGGGATAAGGGTTATTGAATGTACAGTGCGTTAGTGCGGAGATTTAATAGAGTGTCTACTTAAGGGGGCGGTTCATCAGGAATTTGTTTATGTTGGACTTGAAGACATCCAGGTTGTAGTCAAGTGGAAAGCAGGCAGACAGAACAGAGTTCCACAGGCGTGCAGTTCTAAGAAAGAAGCTTTGTTCATGGAATCTACGTTTTGATTTAGGCACAGATAAAGAGTGGGGAAAATTTTTGAAAGTGGTTTCAGCTAGACGGGTGTTTTTCATAAAAGATTGGCGAGGGGGGACCAGAGATTGGAGCAGACGAGCACCTGCCATGGAAATAACGATAAAACAAAGATAGGCTCGCAACGTCTCTTCTGTGGGAGAGAGGTTGCAGGGAAGAGAAAATGGCATCCCCCACTAAGCCACAAAGTCTATTTTGTACTCTGTCAAGGCAGGATAGGCTGTTTTTAGCATTTCCTACCCAGATATGGCAGCAGTATTTCATCCTTGGATGTACTTGGCTTTTATATAGATAGAGAATTGCATCAGTAGTGAGATATCTTCTGGAGCGGTGGAAGGATCCCACCATCTTTCCTGCGACCTTGGCAACAGACTTGATGTATGTGTCCAATTCAGATCAGGAGTAAAGGTCAAGCCCAGAAGCTTATCAAAACATGGAGCTTCTTCTAGACAAGAGCCATCCATTTCAATTGATGCCAGATGGGGATCAGAGCATTGATGATCTAAAGATAGGGGTTTGGTTTTAGATGCATTTCAGAGAGAACTTTGTCATTTACAACCTTTGATGTGTTGCTGTAGATGGTCGTGTCATCAGCATAGATGTTAATGAATGATTTAAGTATGTGTTTAGGGAGATCATTAATGTAGATCAGGAAGAGAGTTAGGCCCAGGATGGACCCCTGAGGGACTCCAGCATTAATACTGCAAGCCTCTGATTTTTGTCTATCGTCCACTACTCTTATAAACCTGTCAAAGAGAAATGATTTAATGATTGAGAAAACATTTCCAGTTATACTGTAGCTGGAAATCTTGTGAAGTAGACCTTTATGCCATACCTTGCCAAAGGCCTTTGATATGTCAAGAGCAATTGCCCTAGAAAGGAAGCCTTTGTCAAGAGATTCACTAATCCTATGAGATATAATCGTTAGCACATCTGCGGTAAACCCTTTTTTGGACCCTATCCGAGAGGGAGAAAGTCGAGGTAGATAGCAACAATACTCCATGCATGGGCAAATGGTGGCCTTGTAGAGGTATAGGATACTTTCAGGTGTGAGTAGTTTTCTAGCATGATAGAGGGAGCCCACCTTTACAGCAGTTTTCGTAATGAGCCATTGTATGGTACTTATCCCAATTTTTGCTTGAAAAACTGATATTTGAATTTTTGAGAAAAGATGGTTAATTTACCTGGTCATTCATTTGAAGTATGGTATCAAAGCAGCACTCACCCAGATTGAACAAAAACTCTAAAAGAGTAAGTTTCATGAGAATATAAAATTCACAAGTGGTTCTCAATCACTTGTATATCCCTATCAGTGTAGATGAGGACGTTAGGTTTTTGTGGCTCTTGCAGGAAGGTGTCGACGTCCTCCTACATACAGCACCTGGTATTCCAAAATAGTCACCCATCTGATACTGACCATATTAGGGTTTTGCAGTTCTTGCAGGGAGGTATCAACATCTTTCTACATACAGTGCTTGGTATTCGAACACCGTCACCCATCTGGTAATGACCATGCTCAACATTGCTTAACTTCAGCAATCTAAGGAGAAGCAGTGCATCAACATGGTTATGCTGTATATAATTCATTTGAAATTGTTAATTAAGCATAATTTTCAGATTGAGATAAATCTAGCAAATAAAGTTAGTCTGTGTATCTGATCTGTTGGGTTAATAAATTCCTTTTTACAAAATAAATGTTTGATTCTGATTTGCCATTTTTTTTTTTTTTGGAACATTTGTCTATGCTATAAATAAATTAAACATGTATTTCGATTTAATTTCTTACAAAGTTTTTTTTTCTTTTTAAATATGTGATCCAAAAATGCAACATATGATACCTGAAAAATATGCGAGTTATACATTCAGACCCTTCTTCCACCTCAATCTTTTTTTTTTTTAATTTGGGATTCAAAACTTAAAGTATCTATCGTAAATAATGTTTTAAAACCTGGGTGTCCATGATGCTTTAAAATCTGTTTCAAAACCTATTTTTTCCTTCCAACCTGATAAACGACAAAATTGCCTGATACAGGGTGACCCCCCCCCCCCAACAAAAAACAAAAGCTAAATGGAGGTCATCTAAAACATATGCTGTAGAACGGAGAAAAAAAGGCCAAAGACCCTAGTGTTTTGATGTGATGTTTTGAATATAATAAACTAGTTATGACCAAAGTTTCATTTCATTCGAACAAAACACTAAGAAACGGGGCCTAATTAGAATTGGCGCCCGTTTTTTTTTGGGTCACCCTGTACTATCAGATCAGGCAGTCTGAAGATATCGGCTTCCTGACTCAAATGTACTGTATATTAAACTAGCTGGCATTGCCTGGTCATACAATACGCTTAAACATGATATTTTAATTTATGCAAATTGCGTATGTTTTATTGTAGAATCCATTCTCTATTGATTATTATATATTACGAGGAATAATTTGCCCGGTGGACGGATTCGCAAAAAAAAAATTTTTAGATAAAAAAATAATGATAATGTCGTTCATCAAATTCCATCTGTGTTTATTTACAATATCACGTCAGCTGATATTTGGGCTTGACGATGAATGCCCTGGAAAAGTCGCTTCTGATTAATGCTTAGATTTGAAAATATGCAAATGAAGAATTGATTTGTGGCCATTTTAAATAGTACCTGTGCTTTTATCGTAAATTGAACTCATTAATAAGAAAAACATTAAAATTGTGAGGTACACCCGGGCTTGAACAAGGGATCATTCGATTTGTAGTTGAATGCTCTACCTTTTTTTTTCTTTTAAGAAAAAATGATTTGCTGAAATTTTATTATCTCCCTTGGCTGGTTTAATGTAAAATATTCCCCTTTTAACTATAAGAGAGAAAAGCTATTTTAAAGATCGGATTTTTTCGATTTTCGATACTTATTAGATGAATTTCTGTACAAAACACATCTAAGAACACTACCAGATATATAAATTAGCTTTGTATGAAATTTGCAAAAGATAGGTTCCAAAACGGCTGAGCCTATGAGGAAGAAACTCGCACACACACAAAGTGACTTTTACATAATAGAGAGATTTAAAAATCTCTTTGCAAAACATAATCATGCTCCCCCCCCCGTCCTTCATTTTTCTTTCTCCCCTACTTTTCTGTTCGAAAATACTGACTTCCTGGCTTAAAATGCACCAAACATTGTTTTATTTTTTTCCTTTTTCAAAACTCAATCATGTTCTGCAAAACCATAAACAACAGAATCATCCACAAAACGATGAAGCCAAACACAATGAATTAATATTTCCAGAAAGTAGTAGTTGCAGTCTTTTATTGCAACTATTTCTTAGGTTCTTCAGATGGTGGGGATCAATGTGATTAGTCCCAGAAAGTTGTGTTCTTCCACAGTGGGATTACTATTCTTCCGCGTTTCAGTGGAGGGTCATTGTGAAATTTTCTCTTGAAAAGAATTTTCTCTTAACAGAAATGAATGAATGCATTTGTTATTTTTTATTTAGAAAATGTCTAATTTATTTAAGCATTGTTGGAGTTTGCACTCCATGATCTGCATATACTTTAACGTGCAATACACCAGGAGGTCATCTACAGATAAAGATCCCTCAACGCCAGGATCCAAACATTTCACTATGCTGTCCATTTTAATATTGAATAGTTTCATGTATAGTATGCTACCTTGAGGGACTCCCTCTTCCTGGTTTATCGTGTCTGAATAAGCAGAGCCAATGCGGACCCTAAATTTGTGGTCAGATAAGAATACTTTAATAAATTGTAGGAACCTGCCTTTAGGAGTCTGCCTTTTAAATCTAGTTTATGTAAGTTTCTCATTATTCCATATTTCCATGTAGTATCATAAATTTTCTCAAGGTCGAAATAGATTGCTGGTAAGTGCTCATTCCTGATAAATGCTTCCTTTATAGCTGTTTCGAGTTCAACTAGGTGATCAGTTGCATTTCTTTTATTATGGAAACCACATTGTAGGTTGGAAATAAGGTTGTTGGATTCTAGATACCAAACAAGTCATTTACTATCCTTTCCATTATTTTGCACACGCAACTAGTTAATGAGATTATTCTGTAGTTTTGCGGGTTCGAATCATCTTTTCTTGGTTTTGGGATTGGTAGTTTGTCTCCAAAAGTCTGGGAATTTGCTTTCTATTCATGATTTGTTGTAAATTCTTAGTATTTTTAGTGATTTTGAAAAGAGTGCGGCATAATCACATAGACACACCGGTTCTCGCTGGATCACCAAAGTTAAGCAACGTTGAACCTGGTCAGTACTAAATGGGTGACCATTTAGGACTTCCAGGTGCTGTATGTGCTCTCTGCTTATCTCGGCATTGTTTCCAGTCGTCCTCAAGCAATGCCGATTCAGGAGAGGTGTGGTTGGGGATTGCGCAACCCTTGCCTCACAATTACATGCGCAGCTGCCCCTACAGGGAGTATCATTTCTCTTTCGAGACTGAACAGAGGCATCAAGGAGTGGTCATAAGAATTCATAATGGATTTCGTCTGGTCCTACAGCTGTTTTGTGGGATCTTTTAATAGAATCTTTTAATTCGGCTAATGCAAGCAGTTTATTGTAATCTTCTAGGTTTTTCAATTTAAAGATTAGTTCGGCATTTTTGCTTAATTGTTATAAATTTTGTGTTATGATTTTGATTAAATGAGTTTTGGGAAACGGTTTCAACTAAAAAGTTTGCTATGTTTTTTTTTGTTTGTTTTTATCAGTTACTCTGGAGTTATTTTTGCAGGAGATGCTTAATTAGTGTTGATTGACGTTGATCTGCAATTGTTCAAAACAAGGAAACAAAGGCAGCTAAAAGAGAATGCAGGAAAAATTATTGCAGCAAATTGAATTCCTCCACGGAACCGAGAGCAAAATGGGAGATGATTTGAAAACTTGCAGATCATTTTCAATTTCTAGTAATGTTTCTGTAAAAAATTTTACTCTGACATAGTTTGACTGTAATTCAACCTATACCTGCATTATTCTTTGTATAGTTGCCAGTTGACCTTATTTAGTTTCCATTGGGGAAGTTTTTCATTGTTAAATTTGGGTTTTCTATCAATATTGGAAAATGATCATTGCAACAAGTGTCGCCATGTACTTTCCAATAAAAGTCCATATACAGTGATGGGTCACATAAACTTAGGCTGAATGATTTCTGCTAGAGAAGTTGATTTGTGTAGGTGTACCATCATTGAGGAAGCCTATATCATTTTCGTTGATAAACTCTTCCAATGTTTTGCCCTTTTTATTAGACTCTTTACACCCTATAGGATATTATGACTATTGATTCTCTTAAAAGGACGAAAGATGTAGGTAATTGGTCAATCAATTTTTTCAATTCGTTTTTATCCATATCATAATTTGGTGGTATATAGAGAGAGCATACCGCCATTGTTTTATGTAGGGTGACGTTAATGGCAATTGCTCGGTTGTTGGTTGTTATGTTTATTTTGCTGTGGGGTATATCGTTTCTGATTTGAATAGTTACTCCCCCGGAGGGCCTGCCCTCGGTGTTATGAGTGTAATCAAATATTTGGTAGTTCTTTATATTAATGTTGTCTTCTTATTTCAGGAAGGTTTCTTGAAGGCAAATTATGGCTGGGTTGAAGAGTGAAATAACTATAAGGAGTTCGGTATAATTTGGTTTCATTCCACAACAATTCCATTGGATGATTTGTTGTGTGTTTTGTTTTTATTTCTATCCATGAATTGCTTATTTCTCTGCGTATTTTGGTGCTTCTATTATCTTTCTTGCTTCTAGGAAAGTCTTGTAGGTGCTTGTGAGTGTTCATCCACATAGTGGTGTGTTGAGATATGGGGGTGCTAAATCCTGACCTCCAAGTCCTTCAACCGCCAGGATCCTGTCCTAAGACATCATGAGTTGCCACCCACGGCTAACAGGTGGCCGCATTCAGGGACTTTTACCCTCTGTAGGGGGACAGTCAGCGTATTCTAATGCTTCACCAACAAGGCCACAGTAAAGAAAGGGGAAGAAAAGAAAAGAGGGGAGGGATAGAAAAAAGGGCGGAAAAGGGGGAGGGGGACAAATGTTTTTGAGTTTTGCAAAAAAGGAAAAAAAAAACACTAACATTTAGGTGCAGTGCATTTTAGTCAGGAGGTCACTATTTTAAGACAATTTGATCAGGTAACACCAGATTATATTAAAGGAACTGTGTCTGTGTTTGAGTTCGTTCCCTATGGACTCGAAAACAGCTGGACCGATTTTTATGAAATTTCACACATAGGTACTTTGTATACCTGGAAGTATTCTTAAATATCTTTTGTATCGAAATATCTTCAATAAATATCGATAATCGAAAAAATATGATGAAAGAAGGAACAGGTGATTTTGACCAAAGTTAACATTTTACAGAGCCTAACATCACAAGTGCATTTGAAAAGTTTTATTACCACACAAGCTGAAAGGCCCAACATATAAAATCAACAGTAGTTTCTTTGATATGATATAGGCGCATTAGAAATGAATGTTTCTGTTTAGAGCACAATTGAAGCATGATACTTTACTTCTACACTTTAAACTTTAATGCAAACCATTATATATATATCAAAAAAAGTTTATAAAATCAACAGTAGGTTCTCTACAGTGCAATGTAGACTACAATTTATTGTGAACTTAATAACTGCAAAAGGCATGTAAAGCTTCCTCCTGGTGCACCGTGATGGGTCCCCAATTAGGGCAGGTAATCAATCGATTTGATTGAAAAATGGGCTATTTCATCTATTTCGATAACAATAAAAATATGGGAGTCTGTTGAATAATTTGCTGAGCATTCAATCCCGGGCAACGTCAGGCTACCCTGCTAGGTCTCATTATAAAATTTGTAACTGTTTACAAGCTAAAGTAAATTATGGAAGTATTTTTTTTTTTTGCTAGTTCAGACATTACATTTGTTCATGCTCATACGCACGGATCCAGGTGTTTGTTTAGGTTTTCTGTATTCAAATCTGATTTTCTAATTACTTTGTGAGTGCAGCTGAATAAAAACTGTGTCAGAATATTAAAAAAAATCCATATTTACAGCAAAAAATACATAAAAAAATGTATATGCCAATAGAAACACACACACACACACACACACACACACAGACAAGAAAAGAAATGCAATAACGTTTAAGGAACTTATCAGTCGTCTGTGATAGTAAATTCTGATTTTGAATAAAAAATACATTGGTGCTTCTTTATTATTGTTGCGAAATTCGAAAATTGAAATATTGAATTTCATGTGAAACCAATGGTATCTACTGAATTATCATGTCGAAGTAGTGGAAATATCCAAAAATTACAAAAAAACGATAAGATAAAAAATTAATTATTAATGAAAATAGTTTTGCAAAATTTTCAAGTGTTTATATAATTTAACAGCATTAAGTCAGGGGAAGTAAGTCTGTCAGCCTTGTTACAATTAATGGTGGATGTCACACAGTCATCTATTTGTACAAAGTGCATGTTTTATGCAATAATGTAGTAATATTTAACTAATTTTGACATGCCAATTAGATAACATTGCTTATTGTTGAAATTTGATAAAGACAGAAAGTAGTTATAGGTTTTTAACGAAAACTCATTTTTGCAACAATAAAGAAAAAAACAATGATTTTATGGAAATCGCTTCAGACAAGGCATGAAGCCACTTGATATAAGGAGCTAAAAAATATTACTTCAAAGTCAAAAACTTGCCAAAGACAAGTGTGAGATGGATATATACTGACCCAGAAAACAGCACGTCTTCCTTTGCCTGAAACATCGCTCCTGGAATGTGAGGACTAAAGGACAAAGTAAGAGAAGTGAGAGTTATGAAGCTGATTCACTTTCTACTCGCCTATTTAAACTTGCATAGACTACACTAATCTATATATTAATACGACAGCGTGTGTGTTATTTTCTGTGTCACGCTTACATACGGATTATTTAATTGTTATATACTTCAATTTCTTTTCATAAATAATTTTACCAAGAATTCTTCATACGTTTCGATTTTGATTATAGCTGATAGCACTTAAGTCATCTATTTTTTTTTGTAAATAATTTTATCAAGAATTCTTCATAAATTTTGGTTTCTATTATGGCTGAAGGAACTCAAGTTATGTGTGCACACACACACACACACTTTTTTTTCGTAAGTTTTTATTTCAGTTTCGATTTAAACTAATGCACCCAAGTCATATGGACATATTTTTTATTTATTTTTGAAATCCCAACTTTATAATATGTAAAAATCAGTAGAACATTAACTCTATAATAATATATACGAAATTTGCAAGAGTTAAAATATCATATTTAAGCGTACTTTACGACTGGCCATTGCCGGGCAGTCGTGCTAGCTTAGATAAATACTTTTGCAGTTTTAACAAAAAAGCTACAACAATATCAAAGCGTCTCCATTTACACTAAACATCTACAGAATGCCAACATCAATATATTACATATGAATGAGTCGCCTGTGGAATTTCCACAAGTCCTGCTAGTATCCATCATATCAACAATGCTCATCGTTTCTATTTTACAATTTAATCTGCATCGCTATGCAGTGTATGGTCGACACAGATCACAACAACTGTCTATTACATTCGTTATATTTGCAGGTTGATTTCAGTTCTAAGCTTGCAAGGTCAAGAAAACCGCATTTTCTATTGAGCACCTGATATTCCCATATAATCTTCGATCAAGGTACATGTTAAGAATACGGAGTCAGTGGATGAGGAGCCGAGAACAACATTAGACAACATTCTTCTATTCCTCCCTGTCGAGATCATTATTTTCATGTAAAGTGTTCGACTGAGCTTCAATCTATGGTCCCCCCCCTCACTAAACTTTCACAAGAAACACTCGTCTAGTTGAAAACACTATCAATAATTCTGCCCACTCTTTATCTGTGCCTAAACCTAAACGTAGATTCCATGATCAAAGCTTCTTTCTTAGAACTGCATGCCTGTGGAATTGTCTTCCGTTTTCCTGCTTTCCAGCTGTCTATAATATGGTTGTCTTCAAGTCCAACGTGAACAAGTTTCTGATGAGCCGTTCCACTTAAGTTAACAAATTTACCGAACTTCCATTACTATCGATTACTATATTGTCCTTTTGACTACTCTACACTCTTTAACCCTTATCCTTGAGTGACCTCTCGACCTTGATAAGTGGTGACGCCTATGTAAAAAAAAAAAACGTTGATCATGACCTCTAGAAATTTGGAGCTATCTTTAATCATCCTAACAGCATAGAAGCAGTCTAGGAGTCAAAAAGGACATTTGACAGTATATTAATATAACAGATAAAAAAAATCAATTAATTAATTAGTTAATTAATTAATAAAATAATAATCTGTGAAGCCAAAGGAAAAATCTGGAATTCATGTATGAATGGATTATAGTATAGCACAGAAAACTTTGTTAATATTGAAAAAAAAAAAAAAAATTTGTACTCAATAAGATCCACTTCACAATAAAGAAAATGCAATTCATCATTATATATATATATATATATATATATACTAGCAGTGCCCCTTCACTGGCGTTGCCCGGTGGAAGCATTCCCCCCTCTCCTCTCATAAAAAAAAATTAAAGTATGGTGGTTGTTGTTTTTATTGTTTTTGTTACCCAACACTCAACCTCATGTTAAGAACGACTTTTGGAATAGACACCCCATTTTGGTTGTAGGGGTGACTGTCAAAATATTTGCCACAAATTTAACCTTGATAATCGCTGTCAGGATCCCTATGTACAAATACTATGAAGCAAAAAAGAAATTTGAGAGTGGCAGTATCAGACGGATATAATTAGATTTGTTCCTCACCTGTGCATATTAATCTGGTGGCCAGTGATTTGCAGTGCATAATACAGGGCTTTATATCATGAAAACTACTTGTATCCGCCAAATAAAAATGACATTTTCTTAATCAACATGTAAAAGTCATCATTTTAAAGTAAAGTGTGTAGGTGGATCTAAGGTAAAGATTTATCTTAAAAAAAACAAAACAATTGGTTTATAATCAAACAGGCCTCCCCGTCGTAAAAACAATAAAGTACGGTTGTTATTGTTGCCACCCAACCCTTAACCTTTTCATGTTAAGAATGGCTTTCAGAACGAACATCCCCAACATCTTCTGGTCACCCACAATATTCCCATATTAAGAATGGCACTTTGAATAGACACCCCATCATGTGAGTGGGTAAGGTGTGTGGGGTTGTCCGAATATTTGCTCCAATCGCTGTCAGGATCCTGAGGGGCAAATACTATGCAGCCAAAGGAAAAAATGTCCTCATGTTAAAGAAGAATGCCTTTAATTTGTCTATAATACAAACAGATTCATACGCTATTGGGTCGTCAACTGAATTCGAAGTGGTTAATGCAGAAATCGAAAAGTAAACAATGGTAAGTGTAATTAAAAATGTTATGTTTCAGGGTTGTTTTGTTTGTTTGTTTTTGTTTAGGGGGTTATCTGTGCGATGTTAATGTGTGCATAGATATTGAAAAAAAATGTAAAAGGAAACGGCCTGTATAAAAAAGAGAGGTGACCCCCCCCCAAAAAAAAAGAAATAGTGTCGTTGTCGATTTCTTCAGTATAAGTGTAATCAGAAAAAAAAAATATGCTAACCATAAATGTTATGTATTTTCTTGCAAGGTTTTTGTTGTGTGTGGAGGGATAGTTGCGCATATATATATATATATATATATATATATATATATATACACACATACACACAGAAGAGACACTCCCAGCCTCCTCATGTTCAAAACAGCTTTCAGAATGGTCACCGGCAACAACCCCATATTAAGAACGGCTTTTGGAATAGACACCCCATTTTGGTTGTAGGGGTGACTGTCAAAATATCTGCCACAAATTTAACTTTGATAATCGCTGTCAGGATCCCTACGTACAAATACTATGAAGCAAAAAAGAAATTTGAGAGTGGCAGCATTGTGACCCCCCCGCCAAAAAAAAATAGCGTCGTTGTCGATTTCTTCCGTATAAGTGTAAACAGAAAAAAAAAATTATGCTATCCATAAATGTTATGTATTTTCTTTCAAGTTTTTTTGCTGTGGTGAGGGGGGGGGGTAGTTACGCATAATATATATGCACACACACAGACAAGGCAGAAAAGAATAAACACAAAGATAAATATTTTTCCTAATATTATTATATGCTTATTTATATTTACAGATAAGAATAGTGCTGAAATAACTTAAAGTATCTCATTAAAATTGCATCTTGAAACTAACGAACCAAAACAGCATCAGACTTTTCAAAATTACTTCAAGAACGAATCATGGGTCAACATGAAGGTGGTTATAGTCAACGCAAAAACAAAAAAGCTTTCAATACGCATTTCTACTAAAGTGATCAGACAATTCACAAGAAAGGACAAAGAGTGCACAAAACCTCATCCAGGTAACCCCGGACCCTCTAAAAGAAAATTACATCGTGTGAAAAGAAATACTGAAAAGGATTCTCGGTGCAAAGCCTCTGACATTGAAACATAAGTTAGTCCCAGAACTTATCTTCACAAGCTGGGCTACTATATTTTTTTTATTTATTTATTTTTTATTACATTTTCACCTCAAACAAGGCACATTGCCACTTTGGTGTAGGGGGCTACTATCAGGGGCAGCAACTACTGGGACACTATGTTGGGATTTGGGCAGCAAGATGTCGGTTCACATTACACTTGAACTTCTGCATGTCAGTACAGTTAGGGAAGCAGGGATCTGGAATGGAATTGCAGAGTCTAGCAGTTCTGGGGGAGAAACTACTGGAGTAGAAAGATCTTTTACATCTAGGGATCTCTACAGTGTGGGGATGGGATTTAGCTGTCGGGTTTGTGCAAAATTTCAAAAAATTCCAAGGTGTAGTTATTAAGGAAAGTGCGAACAAATGAATGAATGAACGATTTGGAGCAATTTTACCCATTATAATGCCCCCTAGGAGGGCAACCAGAGTCATCCCGGAAAATCTGTTCTGGTCATCTCACAGAAATCAAGTATAAGCCCCAGGAAGAGATCCCTTCATGAGAACCAATTGAAGTGAAATGAAATACAAAGAGATATGGGTAATGGGACTAAAACTAAAAAATAAAGAAGCCTCCATATTGCTACTGAAAATATCAGGGGGAGAGCACTCCAACAGACTTCAGCGTACTCCAATCTGAGAGAAGCATAAAAAATAAGGAGCGCCAGTTCTGGACTTCATTACGGAAAGATTTGTATAATTTGGATTATTCAAACTACTATTCTTATCTTGATTGTTATTTGCACAAACGTTTCGCCCAGTGTAAGTTCCATCCTTCAGGTGTATCTTGTTGAATTCGGGAATCTGCGCAGAATCTCAAACAAAACTCTTTATTTAACCACGGGATTAGCATGCTCTCGTTTCATCAGCCATGACTAAGTAGACGTCTTAAGCAATTCATAATTGCGTACTTAGTATCGCCTGCATCGAAGACTGAACCTTCAACCTCCAGAAAAGTGTCACTCACATGGAGGAGATTATGGAGGCTACTGCAAAGAAGGTGGGCTCTCTCTATCTTGCTAGAAGATTACTCACCTGAGAGAATCCATTACCTCTACAAAGCCACCATTCACTCATGCATGGAGTATTGTTGCTACATTTGGATAGAGTCCAACAGAATCTCCAATCTAATAGGTCCCACTTTGTCAACTAAGCTACAAGCCCTGTCTCATCGCCGCATCTGTGCCTGTTTTACAAGTATTTTAATGGTATGTGCTCTGATGAACTCATTGCACTTGTGCCCTTTCGACATACATATACCTGACAAACCCGCTTGGCAGCAAAAGCACGCCCCTTCACTATTGAGGTTCGTAAATGCTAGAAAGCTTTCTACTCTAATAGTTTCTACCCTCAAACAGTTAGACTTTGGAATTCCTGCTTCCTTGACTGTACTGATATGCAGAAGTTTAAATGTAACGTAAACCAACATCTTGTTAATCTAGGCATGGTCCCAAATAGTAGCCCCTTGCGTCCAAGTGGCGATATCCCTTGTTAGGGATGAACGAGAGTAAAAAAAAAAATTATCTCGTGCTTAATCCGTTATGTCACGGGTCCTTGTGGAAATTCTGAAGCATGAAACATCATGGGAAGAATATGGAAAACTCGCACACCCTACGAAGGCAGCTACTTCAACTAGCATGTAATCATTATCTTCAAACATAAGCTACTTCCCTTGTCGATATATTTAACCCGATTCTTCTCGCGATATCAAATACGTAGTTCAATCATAACAGCGAACATTTCAGATCAACTTTCAGTCAATGATAATAGTTTCAGGCTACAAACTTATTGATTGATTTATCCATCGAAATATGCAAAAATAGAAAAAAAAAAATTGACAATTTTTTGGCGATACTATAAAGAATGGCAATTTGTGTCGACAGGTGGATCCATTGTTGCACGCGTGTAGCTGAGCTGAGATTTCGTTTTTTTTTGTTTTTTTTTTTGTTTCGTTATGTTTGCAGCCCGAAACTGGAAGTTTTTGAAGCGTAAAAAAAAAAGTAAAATTTAAACAAGCGTTGTCGAAAAGAAAACCGACGACTCATCGTTTTTCTTTTTGTTTTTTACTAGATGCACCCGGCGTTGCCTGGTATAAACGTTAAATTCCTGATAACACACACACACACACACACACACACACACACACACACACACACACACACACACACACACACACAAACACACACACACAAAAAACTGAAGTAATGAATAATAATAATAATAATAATAAAACAACGCCTAACGATAAGGAAAACGGCTGAAATATTAAACCCTTGAATGCGGAGAATAACAAGACAATATAACGAAGAAGCGTTACGGGAATGAAGAACACCGAAGCTGCAGATCTACATGTTCTATCCCCCCCCATCATGCATCTCTCCATTATTTCACCACCGCCCCCCCCCCCCCAAAAAAAAAGTGATACCAAAGAGCCGAAAAGAGTCAAGGAGGATGGACAGACCGAGGAGGGAATACTGGCCAGACCTCTGCTGGACAAATGCGAAGAGACCTGGGATCTTGGGGAGGCTTAGTGCCACTCAAATTCCAGTATAAACCAATGGCCACTACCAGCGAGAAATTAATGGTAAGAGGCTGTTGCGATGATGCAAATCTATTTGCAAATGCTATCGAAGGAGGAGGAGAGAGCTGGACGTCTGGGGAGACTTGTTGTCACTCAGTTCCCAGAGAACACCACAGGTCTCCAATCAGATCGTTTGCTGACTTGTGTGAAAGCTCCATGTGAGCCGATAATAATAATAATAATGATAATAATAATAACGATAATAATAATGATAATAATAATAATAACAATAATAACGATAATAATAATGATAATGATGATAATAATGATAATAATAATAATAATAATAATAATAATGATAATAATAATGATAATAATAATAATGATAATAAAAATAATGATAATAATAAAAACAGACAAAAACTGAGACATGGATATGCGAGTATTGTGCTTTTTCTAAACGGTTCATTTCTAGTAAAAAAAAAAAAATACTCAAGCTGAGATCGAAACCAAAATCTAAAGACAGTGAGTCAAGTACGATAACCATTAGGATAGCTTGACACATTCTTGTGAGTCATTCACGCATGCGCACTTGTGAACAGTTGATAAACAGATAAAAATCCGATGACTACCAAGTTCCAATTTTGACTCCTTAGCAGCCCTTTTTTCCAGATAAAAACAGATTAAAAACTTGTCACGTGTCTGAATACTCTACATAACAAATTTCAAGTTTGTAGATAGAAACAATCATTGAGTGTATAGATTTAAAAGTGTCCTCGCACGTACACACACACACACACACACACACACACACATACATACATACATACATACATACATTCTCACTTTTATAGATATATAGATTTATTTTTTATATACGCCAGAGTTCCGCAGCAATCGAACAATTTTTCTCAAAAGACGATATTTCTGGTATTTGTTGCTAATCGCATCGTCAGATCCCAGAAAAATGAAAATATGCACATCCATTACCCAGTGGTCCAAGTGCAATCTACAGAGTGACAGGCCCACCCTTAAAAATGCCATCCATGAAAACGTTCTTAAAATTTAACATATATAATGTTATTCTTCTAGATTTTAAAAGTTGGATCTAAATAGCATCTAAGCTGACATATTAGAACAAAGCTTATTTTCCCCCAAAATACATGACGAATTTTATTGACGAATCCATTGAAAAACATTGGTTGTTATTTTCTGCATAATATTTTAGTACAGATGTTTTATTCACACAAACATTTTTGGCTACATATGTGCATACATGTTTCAGCTGCAACTTAATTCAAAATCCACTTTCCTTGTATCTCTTGTGTTTATGCAAATTTTAAAAAAATGATACTAAAATGCAGCTCTACTCTTTGTTGAGCACTCTTATGATACTACTGTGGACGCAGGATCCAAAATAGCTACTGGGAATGTCTCAAAGGGGTAGTCGTATCGTGCTGACATAGCACCACAAGTGATAAAGAAATGATAATCGCATTCCCTTTAATGAAAGGGTAAAACATAGTCATTGTATGACATCATTAATTTTCTTCGGAGAATTAATTATCTGAGTTTATCAGGAATGGCACTATAATAATTGGTAAACACAATGAAGGAGTATTTATATATAAAAAAATAGTGTTTTTCATTACAGCATTTCGCAAAGCATAAAAAATTTGCCCTGTCAATTCCTGACTGGCATGCGTCTACTCTGTACGAAAAAAAATCTCAACTGTATGTTTCTTTCTTGTAGCACCAAAGAGTGAAAGGAAGAAAGCGTTCATTTAAAAAACAAAAACAAAAAATCATTAATACATAAAAGAAAAGGGAGAAAGAAAGAATAAGAGTTATTTGTATTGTATTAAGTTCATTTGGCAACAGTCAGCGGATTTCGACTTCTAGGCACAAATTTAGCTTTTTCATGTGGGGAAATCTAACAACTGCAGAAATAGTACCTATTCTTGTACCACACTATCTTATAGACACTTTCCAAATGTTAGAAATGATAACAAACGAATTTCTTAATATAGTCACTCCTGGATATGTGAGGGTTATGTGGAGATAGGTAACCAACCCGGAACATTCTACATAAGGAACCGAGTCACCGGATTCACCTAATACATAACAGTGATTTCAAAAGCGAAAAAAAAAAAAACTTGGGTGACTTCAGCTAGAATCGAAACCAAAACACTGTGCTCCAGTGTTATTTGTTACCATCTGAGCTAAGTCCATACACATATCAAAACTTTAAAAGCTAAGGTAGTTAAACATATAAATGTATATTTGTGTATGTGTAAAAGACACATGCCTAGTTACGTTTTGCGTGCTGATCCTATGGCTTAGGAGGTTAGACTACCAACTAGATGGCTGTAGGTTTGATTCCTTACTTGGGATGGGTGCAAGTCTTGCCACACTGGAGAGCTGTGATACAGCAAAACAGTGCGTGTGTATATGTATCATTCAAACAGTTAAATGGTTAAGTGACAGTTTTAGTCATTTAGAACTGCATTTTTTCGACCAAATTTTAAACAATTATTACAGTTTATAGATCACCTTCTGAACTATATTGTGAAAAAAATTTTTTCAATTTTCGTTCGGTAGGTTTGCTTCTACAATTATTGGTATTATAGTGATTTCTCACGTGTCACCTTCCTCTCTGCTCTTCTGCAAATTCAATCTATTTGCTTGTTTGTTTTTTTTCTGCCGCCTTAATTTCTGTCCTGCTGTGACAATGTGGTGGGGTGTGAGACAGAGATCAAGAATCACTAATTTATATATATATATATATATATATATATATATATATATATATATATATATATATATATTAAATAACATGTTCGCACTTCTAAGGTTCCAATAAACTGATGACTTCTCTCATCCACTCTCTCTTTAAACCGTGTGACGTCACATTCGTTTTTCTCAATTCCCACAACAGAGTAAAAACTAACCTTAGAGTTCACCAAGTTTCCCGCGGCTGATCTTTCATTTATTGTTAGTTTCAGCTAATCAAATTATATACGGCTGGATCTACTCGCTCAATATTTAACACTTATTGTTGGTAGTGGAAGTGATCACCAAATTCTGAACGTTAAAAGGGTTCTGTTCAATTTAGAGTGTGAAAATTAAAGTCACAATGCTAGCTGAGGTGCCTGGTAAATTGCATACAATGTTTTGAAATTTTTGTTAAACCCTCCAATGTAGTTCTGCTCATTGGAAATAAATGAAGATTGATAATTGATACTGTGGATCAAAGGATTTTTGGTCCGACTAACAATTAAATTTTGAGTCTAATTTGAGCGATAAAAATCGTCTGAAAGCAAAGATTGGGAAAATTAGGTTTAACTACTTTTTATTCCATTAAAGTAAGAAAAGCCAAACAAAGTTTAAATAGTGCACTTTATATAGCCAGTAATCTATCTCCTTATTATATAAAAGGAATTTTGTGTGTCTGTGTGTTCGTTTCCTATAGACTTCAAAACGGCTAGGCCGATTTTTATGAAACTTAACACGAAGGTACTTTATATGCCTGGCAGTGTTCTTAGGTTTTGTATAGGAATATCTTGAATAAAAATCGATAATCGAAATAATCCGATGAAAGGAGGAGCAGGCGATTTTGTCCAAAGTTAACACCTTACACAGTCTAACACCACAAGTGCATCTGAAAAGTTTTATTACCACACAAGCCGAAAGGCTAGACATAAAATCAAGAGTAAGTTCTTTGATATGAGAGGGACGTGTTCGAAATGAATGTTTCTGTTCGGAACACAAGTGAACTATGATACTTGACTTTTTCATTTTAAGCTTAAATTCAAACTGGTTATATATAAAAAAAATAATTTTATAAAGCCAACAGTATGTTCTTTACAATGTAGACTGCAATATATTTTGGACTAAGTCACTGCGGGGATGCACAAGCAAAGTTAAAAAAAATCTACACATGTCTGTCTCCCTGTCTCTCTCTTTGTAAAAGCAAAGTTTAATAATAATAAAAAAATAAATAAATACAATAAATAATCCCTGTCCTTCTGTTTTTGTCTATCTGCTTATGTGTGTGCGCGAGTAATCTATATATATATATATATAAGCGAAAATGTGTGTATGTATGTGCGTTCGCTTTTTCTGTATGTCAACAAAAGCCTTTTTTCAGAGAAGCGGTCGCTCGCTTAACAACTTTTAAATACTTTTTATATCACATAGAAATCGTAATATCTCACAGTTAACAACGAAGCTGGCCGGTCTATTTAATTTGCTCGATTTCGGGAAGATAAATATTCAATATTTGTCGCTCGCCCCATGTGGGTTAGTCTTTTTCCTATAACATCTTGGGGTGGGGGAAAAAAGCGTTCAGCAGTAAATGAATACTATCCCACAGTTGACTTCATTAACTCATTAAAACGGACACCTGCTAAATCCAACTAATTAAATAAATTCAAACGTGTTTCCGTTAGCATCTCGCGGTGGGGCAATGGTTAACATCGCACTTTTTTTTTTGTTTTTTTTTTTCACACTTTAATTTACAACTTTGCCTCAAGAGTTCGGGTTCGATCCTCATACTTATTTTTTTTAACCCCCCCCCCCCGCACAAACACCCGGGCAACGCCGGGTACCCCTCCCTAGTCTACTAATAAATCAGGATTTTCTCTTTTAGTTAGAAAAAAATACTAAGAACGAGCGATTTTTTTAATTCTCTCTCTATCTCCCTATCTTTCTCCCTTTCTCTATCATCCAACAATAAATCATCGTGTGTCCGTAGTGTAATTTCTATTTTAGTTATACAAATATTAAAAACGAGTGTTTTTTTTTTTCGTTTTTTTTTTTTCGTTTTTTTTTTAACGATTATCGTTTTATTCGCTGCTCTAGTGGCCGATGTTCACTTGTCGGGGTCCAAAATGAAATGACTAAACTCGTTTTGCGAACATAGTATTCTGAATAAAACAAATAATTATAATTTGGATAAAATAGAGAACTTTCTGAATTTATTCGAAATGGTCTTTCTGTGAGCTACTTCGATCCCTTAAAAAGCCAGACTGGCACCAAGTACGCCGGTTTGTGGATTTTGGCTGGTTTATCAAAGAAAAATCTAGCTTTTTAAGGGATGGAAGTGGCTCCCAGAAAGACCATTTCCAATAAATTTAGAAATTTTTGTTTGGTTCAAAATAGAATTATTTGTATTTATTCAGGATAGTGAATGCGCAAACGATATGCGCACAAACGATTTTACTCAGTTCATTTTGGACGCCAATGTGTAAACATAAGCACTACACTATTGTTATGGGCTTAAATGGTAATAAACGAAAGGAACACAGGATTTGTAGGAACGAAACATGTATTCACATATACAGGATGAAACGGGCCCATCTCTAATTATGCCCCGTTTCTTACTGTTTTGTCCAAATGAAATGAAACTTTGGTCATAACTAGTTTATTATATTAAAAATATCACATCAAAATACTAGGATCTTCGGCCTTTTTTCTCCATTCTACAGCATATGTTCTAGATGGCCTCTTTTGTTTTTTTTTTGTTTTCTTTTTTATCACCCTGTATTACATGCAAAGTCGAGTTGAGAATACGATTGCTTAACGGTAGGACGTTATACACATCCAGCTCGGTCGCGTGCCGGGCACCGGTACTTGATACTGGAAGTGACGTCACTAGAGGAAGTGACGTCATGAGATAGTCCATTAATCCCCTGGACCAGGCCAGCAAATCGCATGATGACCAAAACATACCGATATATATTAGTGATAGAATGTAGATTTATTTACATAAATATACGAGAAATAATAAGGATATACATAGGAATAAGAGTTCGTTGAGAAAGGAGTAACATTACTTGCGGTTAGTTAGGAGAGTTGGTTGGGTGGCCATGCCAACCAGGAGTGAGCTCCTTGTTACATGTTGACTCGTCGAGAGTTCAGCAGAAAAAAAGGGAGAGATATAAGAAACAGGAGATGACGTGGCTGTGTCGCTCTCCAGTTATCAGAGTTAAAGGGCGACAATCGAATTAGCCTGCAATTAACAAACGATTAAAATTGCTATGTTTACAAAAAATTAACGAAATGGGCAAAGCCTTTAAACTGTCGCATAAAAAATTCAAGGCTTGAACATTCTTAGCAAATTCTATTTTGATTAAAACATTGAAAGTTTTGGGAGTTTTTCATTCCTTTTTCATTTTTCATAACAAAAAAAAAAAAGAAAAAAAAGATATCGTTTCATTTTGTTTTCGAGTTTCCAATTTGATGTTTAAATTTGATGGATGCGGACGATTTTTTTAGCGATGATTTGGACAGGGTATTTCAATATCGATATTTACCCATGTTCGCCATACCGATACGGCAGTATTGCCCCCCCCCCAAATGAAAACTTGTCACGAAGAAAAACATGGGTACTTGTGTTTTTTTGCCACCGTGCTGAAATGATAACACTATTATTTTAAAGACCATTCTTAACATGGGAGGGGAGAGTGTTTAGTAACTATTCTGTGCTTCTACCTAACAAATTCATAAAAAAGATATTGTGAAGCTTGTATTTAACCTGAATGAAATATTGAAAAACAGGAGGTGGAAAAAGTGCACAAGCACCATGGTTTAGAAATGTAAGCATGTTCGAACTACCAACACGGTGATATCGCCCCCCCCTCAAAGAGGAGAGAGTGTTTGGTAACTATTCTGTGCCTCCACCCAACAATTTAATAACAAAAAAAAGATATTGTGAAGCTTGTATGTAACTTGAATAAAATTTTTTAGAATAGCGAGGTGACAAAAGTGCACGAAGACCATCGTTTCATTCTTATATTTGGGTGCTTGTGCTCTTTTGACACCGTGCTGAAATAATAGAGTTATTTTGAAAGATATTTTTAACATGTGGAGGGGAGGGAGGTGTTTGGTAACTGTTCTATACCTAATCTATATAATTATAAAACTCAAATGACTTTGTAACGAGTGATGTAACCCACTTTCCGGTTTACGACATCCGGTTGCACGTGCGCGCATAAACATTAAGTCATAACAACGTAAACAAATAAATACAAATCGCTTCTTTTGCAGATTTTGACCTGTGCACTGAAATATTAATGCTATTATTTCGAAATTATTATTTAACATGGGAAGAGTGGGGGTGTTTTGCAACTGTTCTTTATTACAACTATACTGTCACTATTTTCTTACAACTAAACAACTTTAACCCGTTGACAAACATAAAAACAATTGTAGTAAAGCCAAGACTACTACTACTACTACTACTACTACTACTCTCTATCCGTCCCTTTTCCTTCCTTCTTTTTTATTTTTTGTTTACATTTCTAGATACAAAATAGTTGTGTGAGAACGGTAAATTTTTTGACATATTTACTAATCTGTTTCAATATTAGTTTTATTTTATTTTATTTATTTAGGTTTTATTTTTTGCTTCAGATTTTATTAATTTTTTTTTCTAGATTTTAAATTTCTATAACTTGGTTGAAGGATTCCAATATGGGTTTTTCATTCTTATATTTCTCATCGGTAGGTTCATGTGCGTTTTTGCTGCTAAATGACTTTCGTCGGCGTTAAATTCGTAGAAAAATCATGTTTAATTTTCAATTTTTGAGCGATTATTCGGAAAAATAGGTAACTTTACACGAATAGCGAGGATTTTTTTTCATGTTTAAGTGATCCATCCGTGATTTTTTATTTTAATATACTTTCATAGAAATGTTTCTGTTATGTAAAAGAACTATTTCCTTTATGTCACAAGTGGCACGCTCATACATGAATTCCATAGCTAATATAACATACTGACCCAACGGGTCACGGGTAGTCTAGTAATGTAATAAAAAAGAGATCGTGAGGCTTGAATTTAACCTCGAGTTGCCTATTGGCCTTGATAAGTGCTAATACAGAGAGAAGAGAAACAGGGTGAGAGAGAGAGAGAAGATAAAGAGTGTGAGAGAGAGGCAGAAGAGAAAGTTGTTCCATCCTCTTTCCCAAATTTGACTACTGTGCACGTTTGAACTCTCATCGTCGAGTTGATCCTCGAGTTGCCTATTGGCCTTGATAAGTGCTAATATAGATAGAAGGGAAAGAGGGTGAGAGAGAGAGAGTAGATAAAGAGGGTGAGAGAGAGAGAGAGAAGAGAAAGGGGTCTAGAGAGAGAGGTAGCAAAGGTGCACAATCAACCAAAACTTTTGCTTAATTTTTTTACTAGTAAGATTGACGGTTACATTTCTTTTACACGTGCAAACATGAACATTTTTTTTTTGGGGGGGGGGGTTAAAACATTATGCCCACCTCTAGATTTTTCGTTACAATTACGACTTTTGCTTTTTACTAATACGGTTGACGGTTACATTTCTTTTACATGCTCACGTTAACATTTTCTTTGGGGGTGGGGGTAAATTTTACATTACGTCCGCCTCCACATTTTCGTTACAATGACCACTTTTAGAGGTTTTTCGTATATCCTAATTAGGAAAATCTCATTCATATTTTGCGCAGACAAGTGCTTCTGAAGATATAAACATGTATTCTGCACTGTAATTCAATGCCTGCCAGATTTGTACTCTCGTGCACGATACAAAAAATCCACTTCTTTCCTATCCACACTGTCGCCAACTATATCATTTGCAGGTGGGGATGCTACCTACGATTTTCACGGTTAAATTTGGGGGATGTATTTATCTACCAACCCCACCTAAAAAAGAGGTGCTCTGCTTTAATATACATACTTTATATGGGGAGGTCTACTGCAAGGGGAAGTTGGTGGTGTCTATTCCGAAAGCCGTTCTTAACATGGGGAGTTTCAATCTAAACAGTTCATATACAGGTAATCTCTAAATTCTAAAAGTTTTGTTTATATTTTCTGTTCTTATTCTAAATGAACCATTTTTCCTAATTTTATTAATTATTGCATACGGATTTACACATTCCCGTATTTGCTTTTTTCAAATTCAAACAGTCCCTGAAAGTAATCAACAACCGTAGTTTACTTTTTTGTGAGATAGGGGAGGGGGTGGCTTCCATTCCATAGGGCAATGCCAGTTAACGGGTCCTGCTAGTGTATATATATATATATATATATATTAATTACTGAATTGGGGGAAAAAAAGAAAATTACTCACATATACTCGCATATATTATTCAAGATGCAGAATATGAAAAGCACAACATTATTTTTAATTGGAAATATTTCGATCCACTCTTGCGGCCTTTAATCAATCTGAAAAAAAAAAAAGAATAAACTTCCAATTAAAACTGTTATAGTGTCCATGTCACGTGATCTGAATAATAAAATGAAAACATTTGTGATTAATTGTATCTTTATTTTTGTCAATATTATTCTTGTCTATGTGTATGTAATAAAGTCACACGAAAAAAATATATATTCTGGTGAAAATATGGTCTTTCTGGTCATGTATTTTTGCTAGCACATAATATGAACAAACATATACAACACTACACCGCAGGAGTCGAAACAATGAGCCAATGAATTAGTAGCAGCCCACGTATTTTAAGAAAACGGTACTTGTACAGTTTAATCAAGATATTAAAAAATAAAAATATTGAAAAAAAAAAGTTATATTGTACGTACTTGCGCGAGCCTTTTTCAAGTCTCACGCAAAAACACGCGTTCACATTTCAAGCTATATTACTTGTCATATACATACGCACACAGAAACACACGCGCCCACGTCCACACACGTACATATATTCACGTTTGCGTACATACACGTGTATATACACAAACGCTAACGTATACATATGTACGCGCACACGTACGCACACAGACGGACGACGTCACTTCCTTTCACAGGAAATCCACACATGCGCAAAAGACACTCCGGAAACGAGTATAAAAGAAAGAGCGATAAGCGGCTCCTCCTTTTCGGCCCAGCTTTCGACCACGCGTACCTCACGCCATTTACTACTATGTGGGACAAAAAGCTAACAGACCGTACGTACACATTCTCACTCTTTCTCTCTCTATCTACTACTGGTCCCTGAGAACACCTTCGCATAGCTGACTGCTGACGTCAACCCTCTATCCTTTTCTTTGTCTACACGATGGACTGCCATTTCTCGTACATTACTCACTTCTCTTCCCATGCGCGAACAAACGATAGTGACCCGAACTTGAGATGAACACACATTTCCTTTTCCTTTCTACAACACCAGTCCAGCAACAAACGATGGTTACACCCGCGCGGACATGACCACATGTTATATCGAAAACATTCTTTCAACAGTAAATAAACGATGTTTATCTTATCCATCAATTGAGTCTTTGTTTCCTTCAATTCCATTCGTTTCATTATTCTTTTGTAACGGGATTAGGATTTATATATAGCCTAGTCCTCTACATACTCGTTATAGAATGAAAAAGAAATTCACTTAATTTGATCACGTGGTTTTTTTTTTTGCTTTTCTTTTTTTTTTTTTTTACAGCGAAAAAAACTTATGACGACAGCAAGCTGAAGGTAGCCATGTTTGTATACAGAAGGAAGAGAAGCTACTATTTAACATAGGGAGGGGGTGTCTGCGCTTTAGACTAAGTTATCTACCCGTAGTGTTCCTCCTCCCTTCCTCGTGGTCTAAAAATTCAAACATGGCTACCTTCAGCTCGCTCTCATAAAAATTGTTTTTCGCTGGGGGGGGGGCACTACTTGATCAAATTAAATGAAATTTTTTTTCGGAGAACTTCATACCATAACGGGTACGCACAATATAACTATTTTTTAATATTTTCATTTTTTTAATGTTTCGATTACACCACTGCACAAGTACCAAGAAAACTTTATTGGCTATTATTGTTTATTATGGAGGGAACTAAATATTTATCTTGATTTGAAAAAAAAAGAAAGAAAGAAAAATATCATTAATTTTTTATTTTTTATTTTGTTTGCTATCACTTGTTTGCTATTCAAAAATTAAAAATTTCTTCATAAAACTAATCTTACAATACGTTTTTTTCTTGGTTTGAATTTAAATTTTCTTAAAGCTTCGTAAGACTGGTTCAATAAATATTGATTGGATTTTCTTTAGCAAAAAGAATAGTTTTTTCATTTTGCAATAAATGTTTCGGTAGTTGTTAGGACAGAAGCAACATATCGACTTTTTTTTTTAAAGATATGTCGTTTTAAACGAAAACAATATTACTTAGTTAATTGTCATGTCGAAAATAGGAATATATTCAATAATTACGAAAATTCATTGAGTATAATTGTTATTGTGTTTTTAGAAAAAAAAAACTACGCTACATATATATATATATATATATATATATATATATATATATATATATATCTTCCCCACACTAGGAACCGATCCTGGGTCTGGCCATACCCACATGGGGAGACAAATAAATAGAAACATTAAAAAATTCCCTATTTTAAATACACCCCTCTTTCTAAACAAACATAATATAAGGAATACCCGAAAAGACTAAAACGAAAAATCACAATACTAAAATCCAAGAATCCAAAAAATAAATATCAAAATAGAATGAAAGCACCCCTACCCTTATTTCAGAAGAGCCAGTCCCCCCCTCCCCACACATACACATTAGTAACGACTTTGGATCACAGCCGCCTTCCTAAGGAAGCAAATAACCCCAAAATACTATAAAACAATATACACATTCCCAAACCAATAAAAGCAAACACACACACACACACACACACACACACACACACACACACCCTAAAGGAAAAGAAAAAAACATTAGCAGAAAGAGATAGCGACTACAGCCAGGTCAACGTCTCCCTGGACAAGCCCAATAAAAGAGCAATAAAAATTGAGCATACCAATGAATAATAAACACTTACAAGCCTCCACCCCTTGGAAAAACTTCAAATTAACTACGAAAATCGCCATTTTTACATCTCCAACACATTTGAAAGTAATTTCTGACGAGGACGCATCACAGACCGTCTGAAACGCGCGTAAAAACGATTTCAATGACTTAAAAATCATTATTACAATGATCCAAACATAATTCTCAATGAAAAACCAAGACACGGAATAATAAAATAATGTTAAAAAATACACATTGTTGGTGACTACTCCCTTATTTAAATATATATATATATATATATATATATATATATATATATATATATATAGCAGTCGCACGCACGCCGAAAATATGCGTACGATTGCGTGTACAACAATGGCTCCCATTTAGTAATTACATTCTTTAATATCTGGAAATGACTTATTTTCGAAAAATTGCAATGCGATATTTATTTTAAGCATACCCGAAAACCTACTAAAGTCGTCATTTAAAAAAAATGTTAAGGTGGAAACCAAGTAAAAATTTACCTTTCATTGAATTATCTTCGCAATAACAGAAATTATTTTTCATTGAAAAAAAAAAAAAAAAATGGTCAGCATTTGCAAAAAAAGCTAAAACAAAACACAAAAAATAAAAAAAATAAACAAAAACAAAAAAAAATAAAATAAACGAAAACAAAATAAACATAAAAGCAAAATAAATAAATAAATAAATAAGCAAAAAAAAAAAAAAAGTAAACAAAAACCACACGGAACTTTCGTTCAGCATTTTCTGGTAAAACGCATAAACTAAAAAAGTTCAATGACAGCACGGTCCCTATTCTGCGTAAGTACAAAAAATGTATTTGCACAGCAAGTTTTGAGCTCATCATGCACTGCTTCCGTTGGTTTCGTCGATTACTTTTTTTATGATCAGATTTTTAATTTTTGAAATGAGGATTTTTATTTGCATCATATTCAGGTGTATCTACTTTCATTTATACTATTGACGCCTCTTGTCATCGTTGCAGACGATACTAAGAATACTATCGTGCATTACTAAGACTTCTATCCTGATGGAATGAGCGCATGCTATCCTTGTAGATTAAATAAAGAATTCTGGGTTTGTATTACTGTACACATAGATTCGAAAAAGTTGTCAAAAAAACAAATATATAACAAATAAATGTTATCAAAGGCAAGATAAGTTACTTTTCTACCAAACTGGATATATTTTTCGTGTTTTTATTCAATGTAACATGTTTATTCAGCTCGAAAACCATACAGTGTTTACCGATGTCTTGGAAAATTCAAGATGGCGTCTGTCTTTCTCTTTAACACGGTAAGTTTCGGAAAAGGCGTTATAAATAAAAAAAAAAAAAACTGGATAAAATACTGTTAAAACTCGCTTAATATATGTCACCGTGACATAGTTTGATATATATTCGGCGGGTTTTTAACCGTATTTTGTCTATTTTTTTAATTATAACACCTTTTCCCAAACTTACAGTGTTAAAGAGGGAGTGAGGCGCCATCTTGAATTTGCCAATACATCGGTAAACACTATATGTTTTTCAAGCTGAATAAACATGTTACATTGAATAAAAACACGAAAAATATATCCAGTTAGGTAGAAAAGTAACTTATCTTGCCTTTGATAACATTTATTTGTTATATATTTGTTTTTTGACAACTTTTTCGAATCTATGTGTACAGTAATACAAACCCGGAATTCTTTATTTAATCTACAAGGATAGCATGCGCTCATTCCATCAGGATAGAACTCTTAGTAATGCACGATAGTATTCTTAGTATCGTCTGCAACGAGGACAAGAGGCGTCAATAGTATAAATTAAAGCAGCTGGGTTAGTAGATGTAGGACAGTTGAGGTAGCAGGGTTAAAAAAAAGGAAGGAAAACGTGGGAGGTGTGATAAGGATAGGCTTGAGATAAAGAGGGATAAATAAAGACCTGGCCAGAGATAGGTTGGTTTGGACGTTAATTTCTAAAAGCCGTCCAGCACATACCAGCATGTAAAATAAACGTGAAACCTAACATGATGATAGGTGATAACTCATTAGTAAAGAGAAAAAAAAAATAATTTAAAGGACGCGGTGTGTGGAGTCACTTATTGTAAGGGTGTTGAAGAGACAAACTGTTTTGATTTTGTCTGTAGCGCGCGTTAAGTCCAGACAACGGATTTTAACGTCTCCCTTTTGATGGAGTTTCATTTACACGTGTCAGGCTGGAGAAATCTGAAGAGAAACCGATTTGATTTCCGCGACAGAATCCTTATATAGCGACGTTTTTTTTGTCTTTTTTTTTAAAATATTCCAGCCTGTTTATTGTATCACTGCCTGTGGAACACAACATAGTTCCTTTATTGCATGTGTGCAAATCGCAATGTCGTGTGCTTACGCCTTCTAATATACATAGGCGTTGAAACGGTGATTGCTATGAAAATGTCTCTGCCGAAGATTTGTTTTGGCTGTATGTAGTGTCATTACAAATTACTTGTGAAATCAGTTGATGCAGTTCCCAGGCAGGTGGAAAAACTTATGCTGGCACCCATACTGACTTCTAAATAGAGCCCATGCTATGATGATGATGTCTCTGTTCAGTCGCAAGAGAGGATGGATACCCCCTGTAAGGGTGGCTGCACATGTAATTGTGAGGCAAGGGTTGCGCAATGTTCAACCACACCTCTCCTGAATCGATACTGCTCGAGTCCAGTGCCAGACGACCGGAAACAATGCAGAGATAAGCAGAGAGCACATACAGTACCAGAAATTCCAAAATAATCACCCATTTCAATACTGACGAGACTCAACGTAAACCTGATTCGGAGGAGGGACAATAAACGCTGTTTATACACAGGCATTTCGAAGCCTAATGCTTTTCATTGAAAGTGGAAAAAAGGAACTATGTTGCAAATACAGTGAAATGTGACATTTAGCTTATGTTACATTAGGAAGGAAATGTTAGAATGATAAAATGAAGATAAAATGATAGGAGTAAGAGTGGTTGGTTGGTTTGGTTGTTTTCTTTTATGGCATATCAACCCTTTTTGGGTTATTTAATGCCGAATCCAGTTATTTTGGAAATAGTATTCATTGTTGCATCAAGTTATTTTGTGGAAGGTTTTTATTCTTCAAGCTCTTTGTGTCTTCAATCATTAGTTTGTTGTGTTTGAGTTGGTTGTTTTACAGTGGATTTTATCGTTTCTGTTCCCTGCCCTGCAGAACATGAATGAGTTTTGCAATGGGAGAGGGAGAAGGGTTACAGCATTAATGTAAGGTACGTTTTAAGTTAGGAAATCAGTCAGGAAGTGAGGGAGATAGAAAAAGAGAAAAGGGAAATGGGAAGAAGGAAAAGGGGGAAAAGTTGGGTCGTTGTTTTTGGTTTTTGGTGTTGAAGAACATAATTAAGTTTTGCAAAAGGAAGCAGAAAAACAAAACGCTTCAATGTTAGGTGAATTTCGTCTCCGGAAGCCAATATCTTCGGACAGCCTGCTCTGGTAGCACCAGGAGTAAGGGTGAAGATAAATATGAGGATAATAAAAAAAAATTTAAAAAAATGAAAATAAAATAGAAGGAATGATTATACCAACAAGAAATGCAGATGTGTGAGGTATGGGACACGAGGTAGAAGGGGGTAATTAGAACGTGGATAGGGAGCTGGAAATTGCGATCATATAAGGAGGGGAATATATTGAGACTAGAGGGTAGAAAAATTAGGAGCGCAGGAAGTTGGAAACTGCCTTTATATAAGCAAAAGGATGAGTTGAGGCCTGAAGGGAGATGAATTAATAACTAGAATAGGTAGCATTTTAAAATTATACCCGATAGGCGGAGAGAACAGAGAATATATATAAAAGACTTCTTTTTTTTTTTTCAGACAAAGGCTTTTGGCATGAATAAAGATATGTAAAATGAGAAAATATGGCGTAGTGTGTGTGAGTAGGAAAGGACTAACAAATTAAAAAAAAAATACTGAGCAATATAAAAAAGTAAAACAAATACGTTAAAAATAAAAGAAAAACATTTTAAAGATTCATAAGGATGTTATTTGTTTTACAATATTTTTTGAATTAATTCAATTATTTATATGAAAGAGCATTTTTACCTAAATGCGAGTTGGAAACAATTTTCCCTTTGACCAGTTTGTTACCTACAAATGGGGAGCGGCATATGTATTGTTTTCGTTTTTAAAAAAAAAATTTTTTTTTAATGGAAGTCACCACTTATCAAGGCCCGGAAGCCACTCATGGATAAGGATATTGTTAAAAAAAAAATTATTCACTAGAATCACAGTAGATTCAGCCACTTGGATGAGTCGTAGACGACGAAACACATGTCAGTGGATAATTATATTTTAAAGATTTATAAAATATATTAAAAAAGAAATATTAAAAAATACACAATTTCAAATTTAAAGGTTTAAAGAACAAAAGTGCAGAATTTCTTTCTAAAAATAAGCATATTTATGTTATTAAAATTAAATTCGATATTTCGATTAATAACAGAATTTTCATCAGGAAAATCGAAATAGCGATGGTAATGCTTGGCATGTTTTCTTTCAAATGTTGGTGAAGTACAATGCTTATTATGAACAGTGGATTTTCTATTATTTAATGCGAACACGCTCAACCTGCACCTCATACTATATCAGACATTTAAACCTTATATATAACAAATTCCACAGCCAAATAACGTCGCAGCCCACAAGAGCCATGACAGTCAACGAACCGGAAGTCCAAGGCTAGAGTTTTGCCCTCATTTGGGCTCATCAGTTAGACCCATCTGAACTCAGGATTCGAAACCCGAGCCTCTTGCATGCAAGGCAAGCACTCTACCAACTGAGTAACGGCCTGCACATAAGAATTTCTATTAACCAACACAGATCTAGCAAAAGTTGCTCAGTTTGTAGAGTGCTTGCCTCACATGCAAGAGGCTCGGGTTTTGAATCCTGAGTTCGGATGTGTCTAACGAAACTCGAGTCATTGACGCCCGGTTCGTTGACGATTATGGTTCTTGTGGGCTGTAGAATTAATTATATATAATCTCTCACATTCTGAAAATCATATATATATATATATATATGTATATATATAATATAAAGCTGAACGTCTATGTGTGTGTCTGGTCATGAATAAGCTCCTATATGGTTGACTATTATAGAAAACTGATCACATAATGATAGAAGATGGGTATGTTTGATCTGGCATAATGATGATTCATAAAAATGGTGGGGTCTTCGTACGCACCTGGTCCACAAAGTATGAAAATAAAAAATTACAAAAAACGTTTACAAGTGTTTTTAATATAGATGTACAGAAGAATACTTTGATAAGTATGTTTTAGCTTAAATAGGGATGGTATAATAAAATTGTGGGGTCTGCATTCGCGCCTGGCCTCCATAGAATGGAAATAGGCACAAACTTTAATAAAGATTTTTCATAACTATCTGCGTAAGTATACTTTGATAATTATGTTTTAGTTTGAAGAAATATGGTATAATAAAATTATGGGGTGGTCGTTCGCGCCTGCCCTCCATAGAATGGAAATATGTCACAAAGATTAACAAAGTTTTTTTTAATATAGATCCACAGAATATTGTGATAAGTGTTTCAGTGTGAACAGGTATGGTATAATAAATTATGGGGTTTATCTATTTTATTTTCATCATATTTTGCTTTGGTTTTGATACCCCCAAATTCGAAGCTATCTCTTTACAACCTTTCTTTTTCATAACCTATCATACTTTCATAAATCAGAGTCCATTTTCCGTAGGCTATTTTTGAATCCAGTCAACGACGGGTACCTTTGCTAGTATATATATATATATATATATATATATATATATATATGCATGTGTGTGTTTCGCTGCATCTTAGATTTGTTCTTTGTTTCTATACACTATACTGATATTTTGGATATTATAATATTTTTAGTTAGCATTTCTTTAAAATTCCCCGGGCAACGCCGGGAAACGGACCTGCTAGTTTGAAATAAAGCTCCAGATTAACAATTGATCTTTTCAATATACTTCATCTTATATATATGCAATATTTATGAATGTGTTTGTGTCTTGAACTGGTCAAGTAGGTTTGGTGTCTTATGTATGTGTGTATGTATTGATAAAAATGGTTATGTATGCTCCCCCACTCACCCGACAGACACACACACACACACACACACAAAAAAAAAAACACAAAAAAAAAACAACAACAGTAGTAAATTATTCTCCATGGTCGAATGCAACAAAATAATAAAAAGCACCAAAGAAGAAAAAATCATTTAAAATCCAATTATTTTCTGATAACTTCAATTATCGCTGAACGCAAATAGGTTTTGATTTAATTTTCTATTAGAGTTCAATGGAGACAGTAATGAGCTAATATTGACAAAAACCATCATTCTTAACTCTCAGACCAATGGCGAGGAAGGAGAGAAAGTTTTAGGCGAGAGATGGAGGAGTATAGTTTCAGTAGTGCTCTGGAGGCACGCTTACGTTCAATTTTTGTTTCCTTAAAATATGGTTGAAAAAAAAAAAAAGAAAAAAAAAGGTATATAGATTAGTTGTTAGCAGTATGTACATATACAGTTTGACCATAGTCGCCAAAGCCTTGATGACTTTTCGTTGTCTACAACACTAAGATGTAGGGAAGGGCATTATTCCTTTTTCTGGCTATTATACGGGATAGAACGAAAAAATTGTTGCCCTAGAAAAGGCATGATTCCATTTCCGTTTGATGAAAACCGGTTTTCTTTTTTTATTGCAGACGATTTACTACTTGGTCAATTGTGTACAAATTCTAAGAGCAATAGGAGCCTTCTTCTTTTTACGTCTGAAAGTGACATAATGTTCAACGAGTGAGATCGGAGATGCGCCACTGTACAACTCATGCTCTCTACCGATCCAAGTAAGACAACAGAACCATTGCCAGCACCCTCAAAATGCAACTCCGGATAACAAGGATGTGTCCAAGGTGATGAAAACAAAGTTTCCGGCCACAGTTATGGTTTTTGGTATGGTTTCATGTGAGGGCCATATCATGTCATCTCACATCTTCGAAGTTAGCTTGAAAGTCAACACCAAAGTGTATCTGGATGTGCTGAAGAGTGTGGTGATCCCCTGGTGCAATCAGGTGGCCGCTGGCAGACCCTGGGTGTTGCGCCGGTTCACAAGTCCAAAGAAACCAAGGCTTCAGGAGTGCTACAACGTTGTACCCTTCTCTCACTGCTCCCCTCCTTCCCCGACCTAAGCCCACTGGACTACTTCATTTAGACATACGTTGAGAATATCACCAACATGACCTCTCACAACGCAAAAACCAGCTTTATCACTGCCATCTGCTGAGCACCCGACGACGCTTATAGAAAAGGCATGTTCCCAGTTCTGGACCCGTATCAAGGCAGTGATTTAGGCTGAAGGCGGCTACATAATCAAGTTACCTGAATTGATTTTTTTCAATAAAAGTTTTAAAATAAAACTGTAGTGTTGTTTTCTTTAGAGTGACACTTTTATCGTTCCACCCTGTAATGAGGAGTGTTTGGCCAAGAACCATCAAGTACCATCTTTTGTATTTATAGTATGACTTGGCTGAGGATTGAACACTGCTCTCCTGATGTTTTTTTTTTGTTTTTTTTACAAGGTGGTCACCACTTATCAAGGCCCGAAAACCACTCTACGTTTTGGTTTTGGCACAGATAGAGTAGGGAAAAGTTTTGACAATGGTTTCAGCTAGACGGGTGTTTTTCGTGAAAGATTGGTGAGGGAAGGGGAGCCAGGGATTGGAGCTCAGACGAGCTGGTGTTATAGTGTTAGTCTACCGGAAAGTAAAATAGTCGATTAGTATGATTGCTACTCTTTAGATAGATAGAAAAATGTTATCGATACGAAAAGTTATGTTAAGCTGAAATATTTACAAGAATGTTGACTTGATAAATGGGATTTAAGCTAACCATAATATAAACAAAGATACGTGACAAAAACCGAGCAGGGATCTTTGGTTACATGTATTAATGACATCATGATAGGAAGATAGACTGGAAACAGTACGTCTCCAAATCTGAGTCGAGTCCTCAGAGAGAGAGAGGGAGAGAGAGGGAGAGAGAGAGAGGGAGAGGGAGAGGGAGAGAGAGAGAATGAAGAGTTAAGGATCCGACCAGTTGTAATGGCTTGAAGTACCCGGGTAGGAGTTAGAAGTCCAACGCCTATCAAATTTAAGAAACAATGGACCAGCATTGCAGCTTTCCAAGGGGAAATATCCAAAATAAAGTTGCTGAAAAATATAAACCAAGGCTCTGTCGTATGGTTTTGTTTCCCTGATTGGCCAGAAGTTGGAACCCCTATTAAATGTTATTTGTCCTTCACGTTGTAAAAAGCTATTTATGTATATTATCTGTCCCATCATGAACTTTAAATGTACACACACAACAAACTTTAGGCAGACGATCACATGTACACTAGGCAATATAGAAACTCATAAATATATACCAGATTAATACCCCCCCCCCATGTAATACAGACCCCAACTATATTACACTAGCCCATCGGGAAACGCTAAACGATATGTTAATAAAATAAAAAATAAAAGTTAAAAAAGGGTAGAAGGTATATGAGAAGCCCAAATACCCCCCCCCCAGCACAAATATACAAACGAGGATGCACCTTCTCCTCGTGATGGTTTCTCAAGTGATCTAATTTATTAAACTCACTATGTCTGTCTCCATATTTTCAAACTCTATCTCTTCCGAAACTAGAAGTTGCAGAGCAGCACAAGGGGCCTCAAATGATTGGACTTTTTACGCACCATTCTTTTATGGGTCTTTAACTGGCTAAAATAGTTTAAGGGGTCAAAAATGGGTCAAAATTGAAAAAAAACAAATCGTTATACATTTTAGTTTATTTTTAATAAGTTCATATGCAGGTCATGTAGGTACAGTGGTAACGTCACCAGCTTTGGATGCTATAGTTTTGCTTTCAATTCCAGCTGATAGCATCCAAATACTTTTCTGTTACATTTGAAATCACGACTATAATAACATATAGGAAATCTGAACAGTTTAAAATATATTTAAGCGTATTTTATGACCAGGCAAAGCTGGGCCCCTATTTAATGTTAACTGGTCGATTGGGGGGAGGAAAATTAATGGAATGTGTGTGTTCATTTATTTTGTTTGTTTTATATATATGAACCTGAAGATCTGAGGCAACTGATGGAAGACAGGAAACTCTGGAGAGGAAGAGTCACATTGGTCTGGGCAAGGAGCCCATGATGATGATATATATATATATATATATATATATATATATATATATATATATATATATAAGGATCAATGTCTTGATGGCAGTATTGATGTCAATAACTTGTTTGTTGGTGGATACAGATGTTTGTCTTTCTGTCTTGTAGAGTGATGCCCAACATTATCCTCTCAATCTTCCTTTGTGCCACTGCCAAGATTTCACCTTGGTTGACATCAGGGCCCAGGTTTCACTACCGTAGATCATCACAGGTAGTATATACTCATCAAGGCATCCAAATACAGATAGGCAGGGCACGTAGCCAGACAACATGACAACAGATGGTCCAGCAGAACCACGGAATGGACACCTCATGAACATAAAAGGCCAAAAGGAAAACCAAGAACAAGGTGGACCGACAACCTGATACATGGGTCCTACATGGCAACAGATAGCTCGGGACATTGATAAAACCCTTATTGAATTACATTGAATTGAATAATAATAATCAACAGAAAATTGGCTCAATAATAATAAATTCAAAATCTGTATGAATTAAAATATTATGCTTACATGTATTTTATGGCAACGTCGGGTGGCGTGCTAGTCGCATAATATTTTTAGTGTCATCTACACGTATGCACACACATTATCTACTAGCCACCATCCTCAAGTGTCTTCAGTTCTTCTGTACGTGGGTTTATATGAGATGAGGATATTCCCCTCTACAAGTAAACCCTGACCAAACATTCAAAACAACATAGTAACTGAAGCTCCAAAACGATCCGCTCAACACGGCTATACTCAGGCTTACATAAAAAAACTTGAATAAAATCCCATATATGACAACCTGACATGAGGATAATTTTCCATACAAATAAATCCTGACCAAATATTCAAAATCACATATTATTCTTGGCCCAAATAACATCTCCTTGGCATGGCTAACCCACACTGGTTCTTATGAGCAATGGCGTACCTTCTCCGATTCTAATGATACTTATAATAACAACAAGAAGCTTAATACTCCACCAGAATAGATGAATTCTGGTCCTGGAATGCAATAGGACCCTGAGATCACAAGAAAGATATACTACAATTTATTAAAATGGTAAATTGGGAATAGGGAAATTATGTTCTTAACTCTTGTACTAACTCAGTGTTTGAGACGTATAGAGGAACTTTAATGAAACATTTGAATATCTATGAATCTTCTGTATGAATCAAGGGGCCTCTTGCTTTCTAGGAAATTACTTACTAAAGTAAAAAACAAACTAAAACTTTCTACAAAGTTTCATAAAAGCATTAGTTTTAAAAACAAATCAGTTCGATCAAAAATGTTTACACCAACACAAAGAAGCTACAATCTTCTTGCCTGACATTTTGTGCCAACAAAGAATATTCCAATTAAAACCAACATTTTCTGTCTGAGTAATTTGGTAGAGACCACAGAAGTCATTTTTGAAAAACTTTGACCCCTATTATGACCCCTTAAAATTTATTGTTTTGGGCTCAAATCAAGTTATTAAGTTATATCCATGTCCAAGGAACCCATATTTAAAATTTCAAATGTTTAGACCCAAAATTGTCGGAGGAGTTTGGCAGAGTTCTCAAAAGTCAAATCGTTGAACTTTGACCCCTCAACAGCCAAAATTTCGGGCCGAAAACTAATTACAGGGATTTTCCCAAATTTCAATACCCTGTCTATCAAATTTCGAGTCTGTAGACTGAAAATTATCAGAGTTATTGTGTAGGGAAATGTACACAGACACACACACATACACAGACAGGCAGACAGACACTTTCACTTTTATAGATATACTAGTAGTTCCGCCCGGCTTTGCCCGGGCCCTATGTACTGTTAATATATTAAAAAGTGTGAATAAGTAAAGTAATTGCATTGAATCTATGAAAAAAAAAAACAGTTTTGTTTACTCAATCATCGTCAGCAACAATTACAAGGGAGACATAGATTACCAATCACACTTTAAATACAACTGTTATGTTAAGTCTCATAAGTACCATACCCAAGAAAACTATGATCTAGAGAGATAATTTGGTGCTTCTTCGTTATTGTAGTAAAATTCGAAAATTGAAATTTCAAGTGGAACTAATAGTATCTACTGAATTGTCATGTCACAGTAATAAACATATCCAAAAATTACAAAAAGGCCATAAGATAAAAACAATCAATTATTAAAGAAAATAGATTTCAAAGAAATTAGCAATTTTAGCTTACATAATAACTAAAGAGCGCTTATGTTAGCAAGGGAGGTAATTTATTTTTGAAAACTGTCAAAAACTTGGACAATTTTTGGAGAACAAAAAATGTAAACTATGAGTTGTACATTATGTTCATTTTGTCATTTATTGCCCGTTTTTGATTTATATAAATTCTTCTTGATTAACATTACAAACTATGAGTTATTTCCCTTGTGTTTACGTCACATGTCACACATGACAAAACAAATATGGCTGAAATCATTTTTTTTCCTTGAATAATGGAAATATGTGGTTTATATAATATTCCAAAAATATTTAATTGATTGTGACATGACAATTAGGCAGATAACATTGCTTATTGTTAAAATTGACAAAAAATGTGAGTAGCTATTGTTTTTCATGAAAATTCAATTTTTCAGCTGTCGGATTTCACTACAATAACGAAGTATTAATAATTGAATTAATCGCTTACTGAATTATCTCCCTTTAATTAAACTTATTCTAAACACATTACAATGCACGTAGCTGCAAGCAGCAGTTTCTAACCGTTTATTTAGTATTTATGTTAATTGCCAATAATTACACTCTTTTCCTTATGCTTGTAAAACCATTTCAGCAGAACCCATAACAAAAACAAATTAACATAGTTTTACAAAAACTAGTTTCTTCGTTATGAGTCCAAAGTGCTGGCAATATACACAAGAAGTTCACTTTTTGATTCTCTTTCACTAAGATTTGGAGTAAATCAATTATTGTTAGACCATAAAGATATACATAGTATTTTTTTGTTTTTATTAGGTTGGTGCAAAAATAATGCTTTTTGACGTTCAACTATATATATATATATATATATATATATATATATATATATATATAAACAACATCATTTTTGCACCAACCTAATACAAGAGGGGCCACAACATTATCAAGGCCCAAAGGCCACTCGAGGATAAGGGTTACTAGGTGTACGGTAGTCATCAGGACAACAACGTATTAATAGTTAGTAGTGTGAATTTGGGAATGGCTCAGCAAAAACTTGTTTATATTGGACTTGAAGATGACCACATTGTAGTCAGCTGGAAAACAGGCCAGTGGAACATAGTTCCAGAGGCGGACAGTTCTAGGAAAGAAGCTTAGTTCATGAAATCCATGTTTAGACTTTGGTACAGGTAGAGAGTGGGGAAAATTGTTGATAGTGGTTGTAGTTGGATAAGTGTTTTTTGTGAAGGTTTGACAAGGGAGCACCATAGATTGGAGCTGAAATGAGCAGTCGCCATGAAAATAATGATAGGGTAGAGACAGGTTGCAGAGAAGAGTAAAGGGCATCAAAGCTGGTTTTGAATTCTGTCAAACAAGATAGGGTCGTCCAAGCAGCTTTAGTCCAGATACGGCAACAGTACTCCGTTCTAGGACGTAATTGGCTCTTATACAGATAGTGATTGCATCAAAAGTGAAATATTTACTGGAGTTGTACAATGGTCCAACCATTTTTTGGGGCGACCTTGACAACGGATTTGATGTAGGTGCTCCATTTCAGATCAGGGGTGAAGATCAGACACAGAAGCTTGTTAAAGCATGGTGTTGACTTTTTGATCCTGTAACTTATGTTCGAGCAATCAAACTACCAACCAAAAAGTCAGAAACTGCACTAAACAGCAAGTAGTACTGACAAACGACATCTAGGTTAGCTCAGACATATCCTAAGGTTGGCCCCCAGAAAGAATTGCTCCAATGAACCCCAGTTGGAAGAATGAACAATTGAGAGATTTGATTACAATGGAAAGAAACTGGAGGGGAGGGACACTAGATCTGATATTCACATCGTAACCTGAAAAAAAAAAAAAAAAAAAAAAAAAAAAAAAAAAAAAAAAAAAAAAACCCTATCCCAGCCACCTATATATCCTGGCATTCTACTGTATTAAAACTTAGAAGAATATATATATATATATATATATATATATATAAAACCAACTTTTTTGGATTTTACCGTTATTGGATATTTTACCCTTCACCAGACTATCCATTCACGTGAAATCACCTTTTTCTTCACCATATTCCCTCTCCTTCACTATTTATTACCAAGTAAGATCTATGACTTACTTGTAGTTTCATCAAATACTTTTGCAAGCAAACTCCGATCCCGCATTTTGCTAAATCCTACCCTCTGATGAGAAGAAAAGTATTTCTTCAAAACTATGCGGATTAAGGACTATCCCCTTATTTTGTGCTTCCTTTTTTAAGGTTATATTTTATACCTACATTTAATATTTCTTAATTTCTTATTCCTTATTTCCAATCTAAATGGTATCAAGCCAGTTTCTATCTATATTTTCATTTTGTATAATTCGAGCCCTTCTCCTCTGATGAGAAGCATTTAGCTTTGAAATACCATTGCCCAACGATGTTTCTTTTTTCTTCTTTCTTTTACTTTTCTTTATTGTTCTGATGTTATAAAGTTATATGTTGCGTGTGTATTCCAAATGAGTTTAGGGCCTGACATCAATCAAACAGAAATATATTTTTATTTGATTTTATTTGATTTTTAACTTGCAAATAAGAATAGAAACAGTAATTTCTAAAAGGTTCTGTGCTTGGAGCAGAAGTGTGAAGAGGCCCTAAAGGGTTCTTGAAAACCGTCCGATGTGCCTTGAGTTATTCAATAAAATATTATAAAAATCTAAAATGAAATAACTCTAAAAAAAGGATAATACAATGCTATACAATAGGTTTAATGTTTATCATCAAATTCAGGAAAACGCCGCGTCACCCTGCTAGTTAAAAGAATAAATAAGAAAAAGATAAGAAAAGAATACAACAATTTTTGACCGCTATTTTATTTTGGCAGACGTTTATATTCCTCCGCTCTCCCTCCTTACTAAACAAGCACTCTTTGAAATGTTTGTTGTTCGTTTGTGGGGGAGGGGGCAGGCTCTGATTATTATCGATTGATCACCGAATTTTAACATTATACAAAAAGGAAAAAAATATATAATTGTTCAATTTTCTATGTAGGTTTAATACATATTGACTCCTAAGCCAATCCCCTACCTTTTTTTTTTTTTTCAATTAATCTTCAAAAAAAAAAAAAAAAGAAAAAAAATCTCCCTTTACAAATGCTTTTTTTCTAAATTCCGAGCAAAGGGATCATCTTCAGTTGAACTTACATAGATAATCTGATAATTTGGTGTTTAAAGGAATCCTTTTTTTTTTTTTCTGAAAGCAAAACAACAAAAAAATTAGAGCAGCAGTGAAGCAGACATTGAAAAGGGTCAATTCAAAGAGAAAGGGGATCATTTTATGTTAAAACTTATATGGAAAACTGATACCACATACACACATACACTTTAATTAAAAATGTGAACAAATCAATTTAAATGTAGAAAACAAATAACTAAACCCCGCACTTAATTGATAATAATTTTTCACCAAAAAGAAAAAAAAAATCAAGCTAAATGATTCTGTTTAGCTTAATTACTAGTTTTAGCTAGATCGCATCATTTGGGATCAAAATCACATTTTTTTACGTTAAAAATTATTTTTCATGTTAATTACAGTAAAACTATTTTCACCAAATAAAAAAGACAACAAAATATTGGGGGTATACTGTGGATAGGTAATAGTTAACTAACATTTTTTTTTAGTTAAATTACGAAAATATATTTGACTTAATAAGTTTTTATTGAACCAAAAATTGTGAATGAAAAAAATTTGCATTCGTAAATAAGAAAATTGTATTTGTAAATATAGAAAAATTATTTTTGTAACTAAAAAAATTGTATTTATATTTGTAAAGAAAAAATTGCATTTGTAAATTATAAAAATTGAATTTGTAAATTATGAAAATTGCATTTGTAAATTATGAAAATTGCATTTGTAAATTATGAAAATTGCATTTGTAAATTATAAAAATTGCACTTGTAAATTATAAAAATTGCATTTGTAAATTATAAAAATTGCATTTGCAAATTATAAAAATTGCATTTGCAAATTATAAAAATTGTATTTGTAAATTATAAAAATTGCATTTGCAAATTATAAAAATTGCATTTGTAAATTATAAAAATTGTATTTGTAAATTATAAAAATTGCATTTGTAAATTATAAAAATATTTGTAAATTATAAAAATATTTGTAAATTATAAAAAATATATTTGTAAATTATAAAAAATATATTTGTAAATTATAAAAAATATATTTGTAAATTATAAAAAATATATTTGTAAATTATAAAAAATATATTTGTAAATTATAAAAATTGCATTTGTAAATTATAAAAATTGCATTTGTAAATTATAAAAATTGCATTTGTAAATTATAAAAATTGCATTTGTAAATTATAAAAATTGCATTTGTAAATTATAAAAATTGCATTTGCAAATTATAAAAATTGCATTTGCAAATTATAAAAATTGCATTTGCAAATTATAAAAATTGTATTTGCAAATTATAAAAATTGCATTTGTAAATTATAAAAATATTTGTAAATTATAAAAATATTTGTAAATTATAAAAATATTTGTAAATTATAAAAATATTTGTAAATTATAAAAATATTTGTAAATTATAAAAATATTTGTAAATTATAAAAATATTTGTAAATTATAAAAATATTTGTAAATTATAAAAATATTTGTAAATTATAAAAAATATATTTGTAAATTATAAAAAATATATTTGTAAATTATAAAAATTGTATTTGTAAATTATAAAAATTGTATTTGTAAATTATAAACATTGTATTTGTAAATTATAAAAATTGTATTTGTAAATTATGAAAATTGTATTTGTAAATAAGAAAATTGTGTCTGTATTTAAAAAAATTGTGATTGTATTTGTAAATAAACAAAATCGTATTTGTAAATAAAAATGGGGTAAAATAAAGACAAAAAATGGGATCCGATGGTAAGTAATTGTTACCCACATTCACCTTCATTTAAAACAGTGATAAAAAAAAAAAAATCCGTGTAATAAAATATTCATCATAACTAATGTGACAACAAAATGGTTTCTATTGATATTTTTGTGCACAAAAATAAACGCTTCTCTTCTTCCACATTTCACAACAGACTTATTGATCCTTCGAACGATACTAAAACGCTAGAAAACAGAAATACTGTACTTACTAGAAGAATGCTGCTTCAGTTGCGACTATCACCAAAAGTAGTGTAGTAGTAGTCGTAGTAGCAACTATATAGTCAACACGAAAATATTAGTACCTATTTGGACATCGATTGGATAAAAGCCATTTTGTGAGAATTTCCGTAAACAGGTGGTCGTGGGAGGGATTGGGTGGAATAGCTTAAAACTCTTGCAAAGAGACAGTGCTAACGACCTCCTGGGGGCTCGGATAAGAGAGGTTTCAACAGTGCTTTGGAGGCCTGCTGGTTAAAAAACGTTTTGTCCTTTTAAAATGTGAGAAGAAATCAAGTACAGAATGACGCTTATTGCAATCAAAAAAAAAAATTAATATATACTAGCAGGTCGTCCGGCGTTGCCCAGTCGTGAGATACGCTTAAATATATTTTAATTCATTCATTATTATAGAAACAATTCTCTATCGATTATCATATTGAACCTAATATATAGTAGTGAGATCCAAAATAAAGAAAATATTTATATATAACGTGGGTGCCATCAGCTAGAATCGAAACCAAAACATACAACTCTCCACCGTCATTTCTTAGCCTCTGGTCAACCCATACATACATACATACATACATATGTATGTGTATGTGTGTGTAAGTGACCTGATCTCTCTTGATTGGTTGGTTATTTTTGTTTTACGGCATATCAACCCTTTTCGGGTTATTTAATGCCGAATATAGTGATCTGAAGAACATTTTTTTTATAGAATATATTTGTTTTTTTCAAGTCGGTTTCTAACAGGTACTACCACTCCAGATCAGAGTGGACCTGGGAGTAATGGCAATTAAAGGATAGCTCCCCACTCTCCAAAGCCCGAAAGCTGGGGCCTCACCATCGAATATAGTTTAAGGTCATATCCAGGACCGATCTGTGTCTGGAAGTGTGGAATGGTCTCTACACAACTGCACTGTCAATTTTTGATGCGCAGATTTGAAACTCGATATATGGGGGGGGGGCCGAATCTGTTGAATAAATTCGATTTGCTTTTTAGCTCGTAAAAATAGCTGCTAAGGGGTCAAAATTGAAAAATTTGGCAGGTGTAAATCAACTTAAAGTGCTTTTTTATGCATGCGTAAATATACATTTAAAATCAATTCATTTTATATGTTTTAACATCCATCTGTCGTTAGCTCAGTTGCTAACAAATAACGCTGAGGCACTAAATGTTTTGGTTTCGATTCTAGCTGATGGCATCGAAGTTATATTTTATTTTTTATCTTTTGAAATCACTATATATATATTAGGTACAATATAATAATCAATAGAGAATTGGCTCTATAATAATAATAAATACAAAATTTGCATAAATTAAAAAATACTTAAGCATATTTTATGACCGAGCAATGCCGGAAGGCGTGCTAGTAATAAATCAATGAAAGTTACATATAGACGAGAAACACAGACACAAGAGATCTCATTATTTGATTCCTTTAAACTAATGTTCTTATCAACGTTTTGGCCGATATAACCTCCGACATTCTTCAGGTATATCTTATTCAACTTGATAATCCTTGTTGAAATGGGGAATCTGAACAGAATTTCTAATAGAACCCTTTATTTAATCCACGGGGGGTAGCATGCTCTCGTTCCGTCAGCCATGATAGAGTAGACGTTTTAAGTACGTATTATTTGGAGTCTTCAAACTACTGTTCTTATCTTCAGTATTATTCTTACGTTTCGGCCGATGTAACTTCCAGCCTTCTTCAGATGTATCTTGTCAAACTTAAGAATCTTTCTGCCAAACTCAGGAATCTGCACCTGACAAAGGTCGGAGGTTATATCGATCGAAACGCTGTGAAAATAACACTCAATAGAAGAACAGTAGTCAGAATAATCCGAAACAACACGAATAATAAAAAAAAAAATATGAAACGCAAGATTTAATTAATTCGTAATTATTTTCTTGTAAATTTGAAAAGGACTCAACACGTTGTAGCAGTCTACGTCGCAAAGGAGACCAAGACAAAGAATAACTTGAACTCACTTTTTCGTGTAACAACATTTCCTAATTCTACCACAGTGTGTGACTTCTCGTTATGACTGTGATGTCACCAATGTGATTGACTTCTCAAACGTGCTTTCTAACATGATCATCTTCTCAAACGTGCTCTCTCTCTCTCTCTCTCTTTTTTTTATAGTCTTCTTTTTCCTTACCGTGAAAGCATTTCGCTCACGGTTTGGTATTTGCTGTCCGCGCTATGTTATATTCTTGACATCACCCACATTAAGGATTGAACCTTCAACCTCCATAAGAGTGTGACGTAGATGTAAATTTCTTCTTAGTACTTTATCCATCATGCCACAGATCCTTGAGAATAAAATTCAAGATGAGAACAGTAGTCCGATAATTCGAATACAAATGATCGATCCTCACCTAAAAAATTCAGAAAAAAAAAATAAATAAATAAAAAGATGTTTGTCTCCATGTTTTTTTTTTTTTTTTTTTTTTTTTTTTCAGTTGATATAAAAAATTTTTCGGTTCAACTATAACTCCGAGTTTCTATTTACTTGCTTCTCCATGGGGAGAAAGTTAGACACAAGGCCGATTTTTAATGTGGAGAAAATCCAGCTCCCTCAAAGGGGCGTTGTGGATTGGAATAAAAATTTAAATTGTCTCAGTCTCAAAGGGGTCTTTAAGACAGAAACGATGAAGTGCGGCACTAGAACAGATACTACACTTGTATTATTAATTTGTAGAAAATATATTTTTTTAAATTATGTTTGCAACAAATCAGGCATAAGGCCATCAAAAGTGTATGAAAATAAGTATAAAAAAAGAGTCTCTTTTACTCTTAACTAGAATCATTTCAGTCACCACAATACCATATCTACACTAGGGACCACTCTACTTAAGATATCCTCAAATTGATGGGAAATTTTATTGTTCATAAATATAATGGAGAGTGAGAGAAGAAATTGATTAGTAAGATCCTCCCAAAATAATAGATTACCCACTATTTTGGGGTTTCTTCAGAATCAAATCAAGTAGGTCAATTTCTAAATGGGAGTGGGATTAAGTGGGTGAAAAAAAGAAAACGAGTGACTGAGTTTAAGGAGTGTATGGTCTCCTGAGATAACTGTAATTGGAGAAAGGCAAGAGGGGAAAAATTGAAAAAGAGGAGTGGGCATTTTGGCAAGTTTCTATTAGTGGGGGGAGAAGAGGAGTAACTCTATCTGTATAAAAGCCAAGTACGTCCAAGGATGGAATACTGTTGCCATATCTGGGCAGGAGCTGCTAAAAACAGCCTATCCTGCCTTGACAGAGTACAAAATAGACTTCGTGGCTTAGTGGGGGATGCCCTTTTCTCTACCCTGCAACCTCTCTCCCACAGAAGAGACGTTGCGAGCCTATCCTTATCGTTATTTCCATGGCAGGTGCTCGTCTGAACTCCAATCTCTGGTCCCCCCTCGCCAATCTTTCACAAAAAACACCCGTCTAGTTGAATTCACTGTGAAAAATTTCCCCCACTCTATATCTGTGCCTAAATCAAAACGCGGATTCCATGAACGAAGCTTCTTTCTTAGAACTGCACGCCTGTGGAACTCTGTTCCGTCTGCCTGCTTCCCACCGGACTACAACTTGGATGTCTTCAAGTCCAATGTTAACAAATTCCTAATGAACCGCCCCCTTAAGTAAACACTTCATCAAATCTCCACACTAACGTAATGTACTTGCAATAACCCTTATCCCTGAGTGGCTTCCGGGCCTTGATAAGTGGTGATCACTGTGTAAAAAACAAAACAAAAAAAAAACAAAAAAAAACTCATTCACTCGACTAGTCAATCCGAAAACCTGGGGTTTGACAGGGGGAGGAAATGCAGATGGGGAACATACACTCATACTCGATTTCGTTTCATACGCACTTACTACTTGTATCTACCTTTTTTCAAAAGCTGAGGAATGTAATCATTTTCTATTACATCTGATTTTGACCTTCAGCTGGTGCTTGAAAAACACAATCAGATCCTGATCAGCACAAAAATTCAACCCGTTAATTATCTCTCTAGCGCAAAGGTCACACCACATTTGCATTATAAAGATCACGAGAAATATCATTTGTCTCTCCCTACCCCATGAAGATTCGAGATTATCAACTTCATAGAATAGGATTAGTGGCAGAGGATGCTCGGGATCAGTACAAGCTTTGTTGACATACCCCCACAACTGTTGATGTTTTTTGGTATTGGAAGAAAGCATGATCATTGTTTTTTTTCTTCAAGGGTGTCACAGGGGAGATACTCAGACGAAATCTGGGAACTGTTATATAAAATTGAACTGGAATACATTTCGGGCCATGTATATATATTTGAGTGGTTGAGATAACTCTTCCCTTGCATCGCCATTCAGAAAATAAATATGCATATGTTGTTCTGGTTTAACAACGCTGATTAGAAAGATATATGGGTAAATATGTTTATTCAATTATAGTCCACCTTTTATTTATACCAATCCTTTAATTTATGAAGCTCAATGTAATTACAGAGCATAAAAGTCTATATTCCAAATTTCAAGATGTTGACCATCTTAATGTTTATCTATTTTAGTACGTTGACATACACAATTCTTGATAGCGCCTGTTTCATAGCACAAAATCATTCATGTAATTATTATGTCAATTCTTGAATATATTTCGCCCTTAATTCAGAAAAAAATAAGTGCTCTTTCATCTGATGAGTTAAGGGTGAAATAAATTCAATTATTGACATAATTAAATGAATGATTTTGCATTACGAAACAGGTGCTGTCAAGAATTGTGCATGTCAACGTATTTAAAGAAAATAGACTTAGTCATATATATATATATGTAGTGTGTGTGTATATATATATATATATATATATATAATATATGTGTGTGTATATATATATAATATATATATATATGTGTATATAATATATATATATATGTGTGTGTGTATATATATGTGTGTGTATATATATATATAATATATATATGTGTGTGTATATATATATAATATATATATGTGTGTGTATATATATATAATATATATATGTGTGTGTGTGTGTATATATATATAATATATATGTGGGTGTGTATATATATAATATATATGTGTGTGTGTATATATATAATATATATGTGGGTGTGTATATATATAATATATATGTGTGTGTAGATATATAATATATATATATAATATATATATGTGTGTGTATGTATATAATATATATATATATGTGTGTGTATATATATATATGTGTGTGTGTGTATATATATATATATATATATAATATATATATGTGTGTGTGTGTATATATATAATATATATATACGTGTGTGTGTGTGCGTGTGTATATAATATATATATACGTGTGTGTGTATATATATATAATATATATATATATGAGTGTGTGTATATATATATATGTGTGCGTGTGTGTGTATATATATGTGTGTGTGTGTGTATATATATGTGTGTGTGTATATATATATATATATATATATATATATTCTTTATAAAGTATTCAGGGTATAATTTCAGGATTACATTTGAACCAAATACTGCTCATCGAAAGAAACATTCATCAACATTCCTTATTGTAAACATCTAACATATACATAACTTTTTTTTTCTGGGATACACTACGGGCGTTACAAAGGTAATGCCTCCTATTATTTGTGCCCATACCTATCAGAAAGGGATTGCAAATTGCATTGTTATGATAAATGAACTTATGTATTCATGACCTGAATGTTTCATCTCTCTGTTACTGATATTGACGGTGTGACACTCAAAGAAAATAACACCTATCATGGATGTGTGCCAGAAGCAGAGATGCATCATTAAATTTCTGGCAAAAGTGCCATGACAATGGTGGGGACTGTGTAGAAAAATGAATTCTTGAATACAAAAGGTTGCATGCTTTAATGATATCACTCCCATCTTCATAGCTCTTTAACTTTTTTAGTTAAACAAATAAGAGAAAAAGAAAAAAAAGGAATAGATAAACAATATCTCTGTGATAGGATCATAGATAAAATAAGCCTGGGCCTGGTGTTGCCACATACATCAACAAAATCATGAAAAAAATATCAAGCAAATATAAAAGCCGTTCAAAAGAAAGATCATGATTCGGGTTTTTTTGATACGAAACATGGTCACCATCATGAACATGTTTGCTCTTATTTGAAGTAAAATAATACAACAGACCAAATAAGGTAAATAAATATCAGCACAAACAAACATGCAGAGAAAAAAAATAGACCGAAGACGAAATTAAACGAGCAATGGTTTGTGGTTACAGAAGCAACTCTCATACAAACAGCTTTCTTTATATATATAGAACAAAATCCTGAGACTATAACTAGGGCTGTGACAACAGCATATTCTTTTCGTGGTTTTGACTCTCGAGTATATATCCGACACAATTAATCAACCGAGAACCACATCAGTCTATATAAACACATAAGATGTCAACGGATATATATATATATATATATATATATATATATACTCGAGAGTCAAAACAATGAAAAGAATATGCTGTTGTCACAACCTTAGTAATAACATCGCTTTTTCAAACCCTCTGTACATCAAAGAATTTTGTATTATAGATTGGTTGGTTCGTTGTTTTACGGCATATCACCCCTTTTCGGGTTATTTAATGCCGAATCCAAAAATTTTGAAGAAAAAATTTTTAATAGAATATATTTGTTGTTTTCAAGTCGGTTTCTATTTAACCCATAGTTGGGACACTAACGGGTACTACCACTCTGGGTCAGAGTGGACCTGGGAGCAATGGTAATTAAAGGGTGGCTCCACACTCCCCAAAGCCCACAAGCTGGGGCCTCACCACTGGATATAGTTTAAGGTCATATCCAGGACCCCCATTGAGGGACTTTTACCCTCTGCAGGGGTGGGGGACAGTCGGTGTATTCTAATGCCCTACCGACAGGGCCGTGTATTATAGAATCGATATTATATTACTGTAACATAGCGCGGATGCGCAGGTGTAAATGCATGAGAAGTGATGTCACAGGTGAGAGAGAAAAGGACTATAAAAAAGAGAAAGACGGATCTTGACAGAGCCAAGATAACGTTCAACGTGTGTGCAAGTGTATAACTTTACATTACTCTTAGTCTGTCTTATCAATTCCAATTTTTCTTGGAAACTACTAGGCCGATCTGACTTAAATTTTGTATGGGCCTTTGATAAAATGCAGCAAACTAAGTGTTACGGTATCTGCTCGCTGTACAATTAGGGACTAATAATTAATGTAAAAAGGAGCGCATATTCAACCATAAATTTGGCATGAAGCACTCATTCAAAGCCAACGGTCTCTAACTTTTGCTCATTTTTAATGGGCTTAAAATATATTATTATTAGATGAATGGACATTTGTTTCCGAAAAGCTTCTTTCACATATTTAATGGCATAAATTATATGCTAAAATATTTATTATTAGGATTATTCAAACTGTTATCATCTATGGTTCTGGATGTTTTGGCCGATGTAACCTCTTGCCTTCTTTAGCAAGGATCCATAGCAGAAAGGATAAAGTACTAAGTAAAATTCAGTTCTAAGTGGTACTGTTCAGGAGGATGAAGGTTCGATCCCCACTGCAGGCGAAACTAAGAATACAATTGTAAATTACTGAAGACTCTACCCATTCACAGCTGATGGAACGAGAGCACTTGGTATTTTCTTATCTTTTTCATCTCCGTTATATTCGACCCATCATAATTGGCGGCACTAACTTCTACTAAGGTTGCTTCTTTCTCCTTCTGGTTCCACGTCTCTATGTCAGGTTTAATGCGTATTATTGGGATTGATCGAACTACTGTTCTCATCTTGAGTGTCGCTTTCACAATGTTTCAGTCGATGTAACTCCTGACCTTCAGGTGTATCTTGTCGAACTCTGGAAGGTTTCTATCAAACTTGAGAATTTGAACCCATGGTGCAGTGGTTAGAGTACTTAATAAAATCAATTGTGAAAGTGATATTCTCATCAAGTGTGGGTTGATTGGTTGGTTGTTTTTGTTTTATGACATATCAACCCTTTTCGGGTTATTTAATGCCGAATCCAAAGATTTTGAAGAAAAATTTGTTTAATAGAATATATTTGTTGTTTTCAAGTCGGTTTCTATTTAACCCGTAGTTGGGACCCTAACAGGTACTACCACTCCAGGTCAGAGTGGACCTGGGAGCAATGGTAATTAAAGGGTGGCTCCACACTCCCCAAAGCCCGCAAGCTAGGGTCTCACCACTGGATATAGTTTAAGGTCATATCCAGGATGCTCAGTGTGGGCGACCAAAAAATACAATTGCAAATTACTTAGGACCTCAATCTAGTCATGGCTGACGGAACAGAACATGCTACTCTCATTAAGTAAATAAAGTGTTCCATTCAAAATCCCATTCAAATTCCCAAGTCCGACAGAAACATTCCAGAGTTCAGCACGTGAAGAAAGTCGGAGGTTACATCGACCGAAATGTTGTGAAAATCACACTCAAGATTAGAACAGTATGAATAACTAATCCTCATCTCAAAAATTCAGAAACGTCAAGTTTAATAGTTCCTTCCGCTTGCCTGTTTCCCTCCTGACTTCAACCTGGATGTCTTCAAGTCCAACACAAACTCCTGATGAACCGCCTCCACCCCTAAGTAATGACACCTTACCAATTCTCCAATACTATTGCTACACTATCCCTTTGATTACTGTACACACAATAACCCTTCTCCCTGAGTGGCCATTGGGCCTTGATAAGTGGTGAACTCCATACAAAAAAAAAAAAAAGTTCCGTTTCCTGGGTACATAGCTGTAGCAAGTGCATAGTATGAACTTTCAAATGAAATCAAAGACGAATAAATTATAGCGGTTATGACCCAACGAGTCACAGGTACGTTTACTATTTCATTAAAATTGTATAATTCGGTGAAGTAATACTTTACTTTGTTTACTAAGTAATGATTTTTTCGTGGGAACCCTTAACCGATATCATATAGAAGTTTATTAGAAATTTAGAGAAGGCTTCCTTTATTATATACTAGCAGGGCGCCCGGCATTGCTCGGTAATAAACTTCACTTAAATATATTTTAATTTATGCAGATTTCGTATTTATTGTTGCAATATTTTGGACTTGTAATGGGGGTATGATCCCACACAGTCGGATGATTCTATTTATAAACGATGCTTGCTAGGAACTGACGAATCGAATTAATTCACGTTCTGCTACCAACCAATCAGAAACCAGAATTGCTTCATAAATATTAAACCTTTTCTGGAGCAATTTCACATGTTCCCCCCCCCCCCCCGTCTCGACACGGTAAGAATATTTTGCTCTGTGGAATTGTCTACTGCAAACCAGTCACCTCTCAAGACTTGCTTAGAACAACGAACCATCTGAAACTTTTATGAAACTAAACATGGCTTACACTTCTAGATTTATTATCATAAAGTCAATTCTCTATAGATTATTATATTGTACCCAATATATAGTAGTACTTTCAGAGGTAAAAAAAAAAAAAAAAATACAACTTGGGCACCATGAGCTGAAATCGAAACTAAAACATACAGCACCCCAGTCTTAATTGTTACTGCTTAAGCTATTGTTAAATGGATAAAATAAAATAGTTTAAAATGTACTGACTATTCATGTGTATTTGCGTATGCATAGAAATAACATGTTTAGTCAACTTATGCCTGCTAAGTTCCATTTTTTTTCACTTTTGACCCCTTAGCAGATATTTTTTACTGTTTCATACATATATATAAAAACCAATGGCCAACAAAAAATGCAATCATTTGACCTGCCTCACGCCGCTCTGTGACATTGCGTCTCAGAGGAGATGCAGTTTGAAACGATAGAGACAGACAGACAGTAAGTTTTATAAATTAGATTTGAAGGTTGAGTGTATCATATGAGGTGCCTTAAATAAATTTACAGACGTTTTTACTATGGGCACTTTTGACAGTATACACATGAAACTCCAGTCCTCTTCAAAGTAATCTCCTCTGGCTGCAATACACTTGTACCATTCTAACAACTTCTGGAATATCTCCTGGAAGTCCTCTTGTGCGAGCATGTCAATGACTCATCACAGCCTCTTTCATCTCAGTTGTCTTATAACAACAGCCTCTAAGATTTTCCTTAGGTTTAGGGAATAACCAAAAGTCATAGGGCGCAAGGTCTGGAGTATAAGGAGGCTGTTTTAATGCCCATCTTGATAAAATAGTCTGTGACAAGGATTGAGCATTCTTGGGGCAAACTTTGTGCAAATCATCCACATCTCCAGTTCCTTGGAAATAACTGTTTACAGTTCTCACACTGACATCAAACCGTGCACTTAGACACACGACGGTCCTTATTCATGAAATTCTTTATTTGTCCAATCAACTCTGGTGTTCTGACTTCCTTACTCCTCCCACACCTCTCATCATCTCTCACAGACTCCTTGTCTTCTTTGAATCTCTTATGCTACTCAAAAACCGATGCTTGATCCAGACAAGATAGTCCAAAAGCAGAAGCATTCCATATATTTTGTAGCTTTTTTTTTCCCAAGTTTAAAACCGATTTTTATTGCATTTTTTTTTTTTTTTACAAAGGCATCACCACATTATCAAGGCCCAGAGGCCACTCAAGGATAAGGGTTAAAGAGTGTACAGTAGAAATTGGTCAATATAGTAATCATTAGTAATGAAAATTTGGTAAATTTAATAACTTATATGGAACGGCTCATCAAGAACTTATTTACTTTAGACTTGAACACAACCATATTGTAGTCAGCCGGAAAGCAGGAAAACGGAAGACAATTCCACAGGCGTGCAGTTCTAAGAAAGAAGCTTTGTTCATGGAATCTACGTTTAGATTTAGGCACAGATAAAGAGTGGGGGAAATTATTGATAGTGTTTACAGCTAGACGAGTGTTTCTTGTGAAAGTTTGGCGAGGGGGGACCATAGATTGAAGCTCAGTCGAACACTTTCCATGAAAATAACGATACATATCGTTCTTATAGAGTGTCTTCACGTCCAGATTGCATTATTTAAAAATTTACCGGCTGTGACAATCAGGCTTTTGTAGAGTGTATTCCTATTTCTGCTGTAGCTGTTCATTTGAATCTGAAATCATAAAAATTGGTCAGCCATCTCATAAGATGCATAGTAATAACGTACTAAATTTCCAAGAGTCTATGACGATTTTAAATGCATGTTCAAAAAAATTCTGTAAACTTGTTGAAGGCAACTCGTATTTGCATGAACCTGGAGCAGAGTCACTGTACTTGAATCTGTATCTTTCCAATGCATCCAACGCAATATTCAAATGGTTGACAAGACCAGAGTGAAAATGAGTGACGAGTCAACGGCATATGGAGATGAATGGATTCTTGGCTTCGTTTGAGAATGACAGATTCAGCAACTGACAGATTTTGACATCCGTTCTCAGCCCCAGTTCACACACTGAACGACGCGAGCTTCAAAGCAAAGTGATTTTATCTTGATCTAATAGTACAGTTTCATTTGTCAAAGGAATCGACATAATTTGATCAGAGAAACGGTAGCATTTCTTAACAGATTGAATTATCAGATTAAGAAAGTTCTTGCGGGTTTTTAACTTTTAAATTCAAATAGAACATATCTCAGCTCAAATAAAAAGTATTCATTAAAATAAGCGCCATCAGAATCAGTCCGTTTTTGCCAACGCAAAACAAGTGTATTTATGACAGTAACATAAAAAATCTTGCATTCTGGTGACAATGAAGTCGCTGAAGGAGTTTTTGATATCGTTCAGGTTTTTTAAGCATTTCTAACGCAAAAAGTTGTGGAGATTAGTGCTGGGACAATTCCTAATCTTTTTCCGATTCCAATTTCAGGAAAATGTTGATTAACGATTCCGATACCAAGTACGATTCCGATTCCCATGGAATTGTTGTTTTGAAATATACCATTATATAATCGAAAGTTTTTGTGTGGCGAAAAAATTTGGTACAGCAAAAAGGGGAAATACAATTAAAGGAATTTCGCAAACGATTTGATTTTTTTCATAAAATTTCTTTCATTGAAGATAAAAGTCAAAACAAATATTTTAACCATGAATTAAACATGCACCATGAAATTAATAACAATCAATTTCAGGAGTTATTTTATATATTAAAAAATATAAAGAAAAAGTAAGCAAAACAAAAATACAATAACATCAAATTTCAAGGGGAATAACATGTTTTATCTTTTGATATTCATTTTTTTTGTTTTTCTTTTTATCTTCCATAACTCTTTAAAATTTAACATTTTTTTTTCCAGCTTCAATTACTAACTGATTTTTATTCCACTTTCTAGAATATTCTTATTTCTAAATGAAATTTAAAAATAACTAAATCTTTGATTAAATTTTTTGCCTTTTACATTCAATCGTCTGAAATTATTCCTATTTATTTATTTGACTTTTTAAAAATTATTTTTAACAATAATGTTATTTTTTAAATTTAAATAAATTGGTTTGGTAAATGTTACCTTACGCTACAACGGAACACCAACCATTCTAATTTGTTTTTTAAGGGTATTCGAGGTCGCTGTCAACAAATCTGATGACCAAACCCACCGCAAATTTACCGTTTGCACGGTATGAACCCCTAAATCTTGGGACTATTTTGTGCCATTTCACCGCCTTCGCTAGTGTTTTTCTTACATGATACGTTCGTGTGCGAACGGGTGTAGTGAAGTTTCTTCTCACATCGCGTAGGAATCTTTCTAATAAGAAAGTTTAAAAAGAAATGTGTTTTTTTTTTGTCTTACGTAGTTTTTAATGCTTTTTTTAATTGATCAAAAAATAATATTTTCACGAGCAGTTTGCAAAAACATAAGCACCAAACACATTTTTATGTTTTTCGTTTTTTTTGGGGGGGAGGGTATTCCATTAACAGGTGCTTCTGCAGTTTAATAACCCATTTATCCGTAAGTAACGCGCCAACATTTACCATTTCACAAAAATTCTGTTTACATTGGAGAGGGGGCGTGATGGTACTGGGGCGCGCACGAATGAATGCCAATGCTCAAAATATATAAATATTTTGACCTTAATCCCTTTACTTAAAAATTCACGCAAAAAGTCAGCAAATCAACTAATTTTAATGAAATTCTAAGTATTTATAAAATAATGATCGCGAAATATAATGAACTAATTATTTTTATTTAAATCTTAGTGAAAATGTATTATTTTGTTTAAACAAAAAATACCTTTACTAAAGTTACGGTTTTGAGTAGTAAATAAAAAACGCAAGAATTTATTTTTTGCTTTTTTAGTTAAATAAAGCATCGTAATTTGTAACAATAAAAATAAAATAATTTTTACAGGAACATTACGAAAAACGCCCCTAAATCTGTATTAACGAAATCGATATAACTCGAAGAAAAATTAATTTCTCGAACTACCAACATTATCATTGAATGAAGCATTGTTTATTTAATATTTTCACGCAAATTATAATTGCAAAAATTATTTCTACTTTTTTTTACGCTTACATTTTTAATCTTTACATAGCGTATAATCATCAACGTAAAGTCATTTTCATATAATCTTGGAAAATAAAGTAAAAAAAAATAAATAAATATAAAAACAGGAATATTGGAAAATAATTTAATTAAAAAATGGTAAAAATTATACGAACGTTCCATGTCGGTAAGTACGGATGCACAAACTTGAAAAGAAAACCAGTCTGTTTTGCCCACCCTCCTCATCCAACTACCCGCCTGTTTGTGTTTATCAATTTTAAATTTTACGTAAACATTATGATAAATTTTAACCTAGGTTTGTATTTTTTAGTGTGTAATTTTTTCAATAATTATAAATTGTTTTCTTAACCAATTGTAATTCTGTATTAATATTAATAAATAATGGTGCTAACTTTTTTTTTCAATGAATAAATTGTCAGTAGTATAATTAATGAATTTAATTAACTTTTATGCATTTTTAAATGAAGAAAGGGGTTGTGGTCTGCGACTCAAAAATAAATCGCTCGGTATGCCGGAATAATGTTAAATAAAGAAATAAATTATGTCTAATTTGTCCTTCCATACATATTTGAATTTTGCCGCCAGAGTTTTTTTTGATACGATAAACATGTTTTGTTCCTACCAGTGTCACATTTTTGGATAATTATTACTTTTTTTTTTTTTTGCAAAAGTTAAGTACATTTATTGTATTAATTCATTATCTTAAGAATTTAACTTAATACTTAACTTGGAAATAATTCCAGAAAACTTATATTTTTCTTACCAGAAAAATGTAAACACAATTTTTTTCATCATGAATTTTTACGTGAAATCTAGGGTTTTTCAGATTTGAGATAAATTATTCCATGTATCTTTTATTTCACACACCTTTAAACTTTAAATACACCTTTAACTTTAAACTTTAAATACACCTTTAACTTTAAACTATAATCGTTCAAACACAATAAAAAAAGTAATCGAAAATTAAAAAAATTATTATGATTAGCCGGCGTTAAAAACCATGCCCAAACCGAAGCAGCCATTACATTGCCCGTCCCTAGTACAAACAGATAACTAATCATGGGCCTCGAAGTTTCGAAACAGACAGACAGCGCCTATGTATGTGATGGAATAAGAAAACTCATTAAGATAAATAAAAATTACCTTTAAAATAGTTAATAAAATTCTTGTATATCATATTAAATATGTTATGAAAAGTTCTTTGACGTTTTTATCATAAATATTTGAGAGCATTAATCTCACTTCAAACAAACAGTTCAACTTAAAAATATAAGAGAATCGTAATGAAAGAACCGTAAATCTAAGGTATTTTTTAACGATGTGATCCGATTCGGATTTCCCCTCAAATACACGATTCTTATGATTAACGATCCCGATTCTGATTAATCGTCCAACCCCTAGTCGAGATAATTGAAAAACAAAAATGATAATCAGTAAGTGACAGGTCTGGAGAGTATGGCGGATGAAGCAGTTTCATAGCGCAATTCGTTCAACTTCTGCTGGATAGGTTTAGCAACATACGCTCAGGCATTGTCATGGAGGAGAATTTGTCTTTTTCTGTTGACTAATGCTGGGTGTTGTTGCCGAAGTTTCTGATGCATTTCATCCATTTGTTGACAGTACTTCTGCACTGTAATGAGTATGATATTTGCGGACATGTTAATTTCTCTATAATAAAAATTTAACCTTTTTTTAAAATTTACTTATTTTGTTCTAACCAGGAATGGGACATGCTACCAGATGCCAGGTATTCTTGCTATCTCAGACATTCCAACTGAGAGATTTTTTAAAAAGATTCTAATAATCTTTTCAAGTGCAATTGATCACATCTATCTTGTACTTTGTTCACCGGGTATATTTGTCAGGTAGTTTAAAAAACTTTTTTTCATGGGTCCTGTTGCTCCTATAATTATTGAAATGGAGATCTTCCTCATTGCCTCCGTTCAGTCTCAAAAGACAATGGATACCTCCTGTAACGGTAGCTGAACATGCAATTGTGAGGCAAGGGTTGCACAATCCCAACTATACTATTCCTGAATCGACACATGGAGAAAGTCACTTAACTACCATGATCAACATGCAATCCACACCAAATGTACAAAATTGTGATGGATTGAGATGCAATTCAAATTAACGTAAAAATAAAACTGGCTTAAATAGCCACCCTCTTTCTTTCTCCACTTTGTTGGGATATGCTTTTGTTTTCAAATCCAAAAGCAACTTTTCACAGGAAGCTGTTAACTCAATATTTTTTAAACGATGAAAATCGTTTTAAGCCCAAAGTCGAATAAGACACTTGAAATAAAAGAAAAAGAATTCAAGTAACAAAAATTCCGGAAAATACCAGGTTCCTAAAAATAGCAAACGGAACAAAGAATAAGCTTGTGATGTAAATATGTTCCAGATTTTGACTGAGAAGCTGACGTAAGAAAAGACGCTGAACAAAGGAACAAAAGAATTCGGTCAATATAAACGAGGGACACAGAAATAGGTCAGAAGGGTACAAGACGTGACGAAAGATCATCGCACAAGTCGCCCGCCACCCCCATCTCTCTCGGGTTCTCTCTCTCTCTTCATCAGCACAAGCCTGGTTGTCAAAATAAAGTACCATTGTTTTCGTTAGTAAGTAAATATACATTCGTATGTATTTGAAAAAGTGAAGCCGATAAATTTATACGTACATTTTCCATATACTCATAATACAAAAAAAAACCCCAAGAATAAATGCTCACAACAACCCACTCGTGCCTTTGATTGGGTTGGGGATGAAATGAAAAAGAACACGCCAAAACTCACATCCAAGCTTCATTATCTAATGTACCCATTCATACGCACTAACAAAAGCTCAGACGAATAGAAGCAAATTGTGACCCAATCATACTCACAAACAGGACCTAATACTCCTACACGTATATTCACACTAACAAATATATAAACAAGAGGTTCTCAACCAGAGGTAAATTTACCCCTAGGGGTAAAAAATTATATAGTGGGTGGGAGGGGGGAATAATTGAAGTACCTGATAATTTCAAAATAATTATTTCTTTTTAGATTATGTCATGTCTATGAATCGTTATACAAATTAACTTCATAATTTTTTATTTAGAAAAAGTTTGATTTTCTTTATTTTTGTTATACGAATTTATAAATACTATTTGTATAAAAAACCTAAAGTCCTAACCAATAAAAAGTTTTTCTGTTTTTTTTTAACCTTCTTGGTTTTCTGTCACTTTATGATGGCTATGATTTTTTTTTTTTTGATGGGAGTAGGGGATAAATGGAGAAATAAACCGACAGGTCAATGATGGAGGAAAGGTTAAGAATGTTGACATACACATCCTTACCCCTCATGTCTGGTATTCACTGGGCATTTTTTATTATCAAAGCACGAGTTTGTGCAAACTTTCCCAAATGAAAATGTCTAACTAAAAATAATATTAGGCAAACTTATACTCCTATAAATATTTTGTTATTTAATCATGTTTTCCTTGATTTTTCGTTCACAAAATTCTGTTCATGTTAACCCTACCAGACCAAGTTACCAATAATTTCCAAAAATGCTATATACTGAGTAACCGCTAAACTGGTATTTTTCCGATCACGTGATTTTGTGTTGTCAAGGATCTAAAAGTAGCTACCCAATCGCTGCTTAGCATCGATTTAACGCAAGCCTAACGTTCTGCAAATGACTTCCTTTGTTTTGGCGGAGTTGTGAGTTGTTTTGTAGACTGAAGTAGCCATGAAGCGAGCTAGTGACGAACAAAGCACTTCGACAGGTAAAAGTGCGAGACCAAGGAGTTTTACGGTGCAACAAGTGCGGGATAAAGTAACAAATTCTGATTCCGACGAAGGCGAATTTGATCAAGAGTTTCTGAATCAAATAACGCTAGTGATGATGAATATATTGAAGGAGAAAGTGATGATAATTCTAATGATGCAAGTGGGCCTAGATAAAAATCGAGTGTTCAAAGTAGAGGGCGTGTCACACAATCAGGTGATAAGAGTGATTCTAATGTAGTTGATGAGGGATGGAGTCGCAATTTTGTAGCGCCAGATCTGGATTTCACAATTTTGCCCAGGAGGCCAGGCACACGGTCAAATTAGGTTCAGTAGCTCAGGTATGGTAGGGTTAAGGTAGGACTTGCTAGCTGGTGACCCTATTCTACTAACTCAATAGTTCATTTTAACATGCATGCATGTCTGTTTAATATGCTTCAGTTTTTTTTCCTTTATCATAGTGTAACTTTTATAGATAACTAGCATTTCAGCCCGGCGTTGCCCGGGTGTTTGGAGGTGAATGTTAAGCAAAAAAGAAAAAACAAAGCGGTCAATTTTTTAAACTTCGACCCCTATTATGACCCCTTAACATTTATTGTTTTGGGCTCAAATCCAGTTATTAGGTAGACCCATGTCCAAGGAACCTATATCTAAAATTTCAAGTGTTTAGACCTAAAATTAGCGGAGGAGTTTGGTAGAGATCTCAAAGGTCAAATCATTGAACTTTGACCCCTTAATAGCCAAATTTCTGGCCGAAAATGAATCACAAAGATTTTCCCAAATCTCAGTACCTGGTATATCAAATTTCGAGTTTGTAGACTGAAAATTGACAGAGCTATTGCATAGGGAAATGTACACAGACACACACAGACAGACACATTCACTTTTATAGATATATAGATTGATATTGTCAGCATGGTTCTTAGCAATACCCAAAGACGCCATCACCACCCAAAAAATGGTCTTATGAAGAACAGGGATCATGCCATACAAAACGAAGACGTGTCCAAACTTAAAAGAAATGGATTGCCAAGTATTTTGTTTGAAATCAAAATTTAAACGTCTAATTGTCTTTTAACATTAAAAATAGAATGCAGTTTTTATTTATCAGCATCCATGTTATTTTATTTGGCATAAATGACACCTTATTTACATTTAACAGATATAGTGGGCACCTCTGACATGGATATACTAACATAGTGACCATCTCAAATATCATAGTCCCAACCAGTGTCATATTGACTGTCATTTACTAGCGGCCCAACTACTGTTGTCAAAATAGTTAAAAATTTAACAAGGATGATATCTCATACATATATTATTTATGTCGGGCTCTGAATTTTTTAGATGAGGATTGGTTATTTGTATTATTTAAATTTCTTCGGACTACTGTTCTCATCGTGAGTGTTATTTTTCACATTTCAGTCAATGTAACCTTCGACCTTCTTTAAGTGTATCTTTTCAAACTCGATAATGTTTCTGTCAAACTCGAAAATCTGAGCGAAATTTCAAACAAAATCCTATGTTTACTTCAACAGGTAGCATGTCCTCGTTCCATCAGCCATGGCTGGATAGAGGTCCTAAGTAATTCGACATTTTTTCGTACTAGAATTGTCCACAAGGACCTGTGGCGCAGTGGTTAGAATACTTGGAAAAATTCAATTGTAAAGTGATATTCATCTGAAGGTTGAAGGTTCAATCCTCAGTGTGGGCGACTGAAAAAAAAAAAAAAAAAAAAAAAGCTGACGGAACGAGAACATATTTTCCCCGTGACGCAAATAAAGGGTTTCGTTTGAAATTCAATGCCGATTCACAAGTTCGACAAGATGCACCTGAAGAAGGTTGGAGGTTGCATCGACCGAAACGTGAAAATGACACGCAAGATGAGAACAGTAGTCCAAAGAATTCATTATTTTGGGTTGATAGGTTGGAAAAGTGCACCATAACTGTTTGATTAGCTTATTGACGCTGGCGCTTCAAGTATTTAGTAGGGCGTGCTTATTATAAGTGCGATGTTCTTGTCACCTCGACATAGCAATCTAAAGAGAAACGAAAAAAAAAATAATAAGAAGAATAATAAAGACTTTCCTAAAATAACTCGCATGACAGGGGAAGGCTTATAAAAACACCGATAAGGGACCCCTTTTTTGTGCGGAAGCCAAAGAACCTAACCTTACATGCAAGCGAATTCATCTTTCGATTTTAGTCATTTTTTTTAAAAACTCTTTCGATAGCTATTTTTTGAAAATAAAAGGAAGCTGAAATATTAGGGTCGTTTCTCTTCTTTTTTGGTTTGCTAATTATATTTCTTTACTTAAATTAAGCAGAGATTGTACGATATACAAGCCGATACATTCGTACATACATACATACATACATACATACATACATACATACATACAAAGTTTGTTTTTCAACGCAAAATATCCAAAAGTTCTCAATGAATTTCAATGATAATTTCTTTGATAGATGCTAAAGCTAAAACCCAGTAAAATTATAATTTTAGAGGTGGGATCAGTTATTTATTTACTTATATGGAAATTAATTGAAGAAACTGTTTAATATGAGGTTTTATGTAAAATTCAGGGGATTATGCACTTTTGTTACCGCACTATTTTGAAATAGTTTTTTCAGTTAAATTCAAGTTTCCCCGATATCTTTTTTTTTTTTAATTACATTGCTACATGAAAGCACAGAATAGTTACAAAATACCCTCCCCTCCCCATGTTAAGAATGGCTCTCAAAATAATAACGTTATTATTTCAGCACGGTAACAAAAGTGCATAAGTACCAAAATTCACTCCAACATTCGCCATCAGCTTTTTCGTTTTTAATTTTTTTTTTTTTTTTTTCCATTTTTGATGGGAGGGCGTTACTAATGAGTCACGAGTTATCAAAAAGTATAAAGGTTAATAAGACGCGCAGATTTATAGCAAAGTAGAAAGTGAGCCTTCGGTTTCTCTCGCTTCTCTTAGTTAATCCTTTAGTCCTCACATTCCATGAATAACGTTTCTGACAAAAGGGGAAAAAATTGTTATTTTCTGGGTCGGAATCTATCCATCTACAACTTATTGTTGGTTGACTTTTTACCTTGCAGTACTTTTTTTTTTTTAGCTCCTTACATCAAGTGGTTTAATGTTTTGTCTGGAGCGATTTCAATAAAAAACAAAATAGTCGAAAAATTTTTCCAGTTAGTCAGAAATAAGCTAGTGCAATACAGAGTGGCACGATAAAATTGTTACCCTAGAAAAGTCGATATGATTCCATTTCCGTTTGATGAAAACCGATTTTCTTCTTTTTTTTTTTTTTGTTGTTGTTGGAGACCATCTACTAATTGGCTGGTTGTGTACAAATCCCAAGAGCAATAGGAGCCTGCGTCGCTGTACAACTCATGCTCTCTACTTATCCAAGTTATGACAACAGGACCATTGCCAGCACCCTCAAAAGTGGAGTGCATGCTGTCTTTGTGCAATGGCAGCTGCACAATCTGTAGTGAACCATAGGGTTGATTGGGGGTTGCTATAATACTTCTATGCAGAGACATGTGCTTCAATGCCAGCTTTACACCATTCAGTTGTCTTATTTACACACTGTTCAGCAGGGAGAGAGAAGATATTGGCTCATGGGGCATTTCTGAAATGTTCTCTGATGGCTTCCCAGTCAGCCCCTTTATAGTATCTAGCCGTTTTGAGCAATGTCTCCTCACCTTGGAGTTGGGATTTGAGTGTGATGACGATTCCAATACAATTACTGATTCTAAATCTTCAAATATTTAACTATAAACTTGATATTTTTCCCAATTACTGTAAAAGCGTCTGTTAAATGCGCACATATTTTATCAAACGTAAAATTACACTTGTGTGTGTGTGGGGGGGGGGCTGATCTATAGATTTTAGCGTTAAAGGTAGTTTTAAATAAAAAATTATTATTTTTATATCATTACTACCAGCAGTGGAAGGTTTTGTTTTAAACAAAATCAAATAAAAATAATTCACTTTGGCATCGGAAAATATGCACAATTTTTTTTTTTCTGATTCCAATACCCCCAATTCCTGATTCCGATTAATCGTCCCAACACCAATTTATAAATATATATTATTCCATAAAAGGAATTGATTCCTCTATGATATCGCAAAAACAAAGAAATGAATACAAAATTCATTTAAAAATGATTCATAGTTCTTCAACTAACAGCGTCAGGCTTCACAGCAGTACCAGACTCTCAACCTCAATAGTGACTGATGTGTGAGGTCCAAATTTCAGGGTTGATGCACTCAGACGTCTAGCTACACTGATGAGTCTCGAAAAAGTAAAACAATCATTTGTGGATAACTATATAAGAAAAATGAACTCTTCCGTCGATTTCGACATACGAGTTTCACATAACTAAGTTGTTCGAAATAGATTTGTAATCAATACAGGCATTTCTCTCTAGAATAAATAAGATCACAGTATAGTACCTGTTCTGATGCTACACTTGAGTTAATTTATCCTTAATCAATATAAAAGAGATCCTTCTACACTAAGACAATTTTTATTTTTGCCGACTTCCTGAATGCCCCTATTTTGTGGAGCTTGTTCACCCCCCCCCACATTAAAACCGACCTTGTATCACATTTTGCTCTCGTGGGAAACAAATAGCAATAAGCTCTGTAATATAAGGCTAGGTAATAATATATATTCCATACAAGTAACTGACTCCTCTATTATATCAATATCGTAAAAATATAAACAAAAGATTAGAAAATTCATTTAAAAGTGATTTATATTTTTTAACGAACAGCGTCAAGTCTGACAACAGAAAAGGTAGTGCCTAGACTCACACAATCGGTAATGACTGATGTTGGAGGTTAAAATTCACTCATTATGTCTAGCCACACTGATGTGTCTCGAAAAGATAAAACAATTATCTGTATGAAAAACACTCTCCCGTCGATTTTGACATATATCCTTCAGACATGAGGCTAGGTAATAATTTAACAAATGTAATATGAGGCTAGGTAATAATTCAAACAAATGTAATATGAGGCTAGGTAATAATTCAACAAATGTAATATGAGGCTAGGTAATAATTCAACAAATGTAATATGAGGCTAGGTAATAATTTAACAAATGTAATATGAGGCGAGGTAATAATTCAACAAATGTAATATGAGGCTAGGTAATAATTCAACAAATGTAATATGAGGCGAGGTAATAATTCAAACAAATGTAATATGAGGCTAGGTAATAATTCAACAAATGTAATATGAGGCGAGGTAATAATTCAAACAAATGTAATATGAGGCTAGGTAATAATTCAACAAATGTAATATGAGGCTAGGTAATAATTCAAACAAATGTAATATGAGGCTAGGTAATAATTCAAACAAATGTAATATGAGGCTAGGTAATAATTCAACAAATGTAATATGAGGCTAGGTAATAATTCAACAAATGTAATATGAGGCTAGGTAATAATTCAACAAATGTAATATGAGGCTAGGTAATAATCCAACAAATGTAATATGAGGCTAGGTAATAATCCAACAAATGTAATATGAGGCGAGGTAATAATTCAAACAAATGTAATATGAGGCTAGGTAATAATTCAACAAATGTAATATGAGGCTAGGTAATAATTCAAACAAATGTAATATGAGGCTAGGTAATAATTCAACAAATGTAATATGAGGCGAGGTAATAATTCAAACAAATGTAATATGAGGCTAGGTAATAATTCAACAAATGTAATATGAGGCTAGGTAATAATTCAAACAAATGTAATATGAGGCTAGGTAATAATTCAAACAAATGTAATATGAGGCTAGGTAATAATTCAACAAATGTAATATTAGGCGAGGTAATAATTCAACAAATGAAACATGAGGCTAGGTAATAATTCAAACACTGTAATATGAGGCTGGGTAATAATTTAACAACTGTAACAGAATAAGAAAAACAGATAACTGTTAAGCGTGTATTGATTTGGAATATGTCTGGCTCTTCTGGATCAACAATGACTAAGAAGGAAGAAGCCTCGAAGGCGGCACTCAATTCCGATTAAAAATCCTTTAATGTGAAATGCCAAAGTGATTTATGGTGATTATTGGATGAAGTGCAGACGGTGGAGACAGAAGCGTTTGACCTGCAAACTCATTCTCAAAAAATGTCGATTTTGTAAATAGAGCAACTGAAATTAGTAGAATATTTTTTTACTGTTTTTTTTTTTTTTTTCATTTCCAAACAAGGCACGGTGCCACTTGGACGTAAATTGAATGGAAGCCTCCGTTCACTCTCAAAAGACAATGGATACTTCCTTAAAAGGGTAGTTGTGCATGTAATTATGAGGTAAAGGTTGCGCAATCCCAACCACCTTTCTTGGGTGAGCACTGCTTGAGTCCAGTGGCAAGGAAAGATCCAGGACGACTGGAAACAATGCTGAAATAACTAGAAATCACATGCAACATCTGGAGTTTCTATTTTGGTACTGACCAGGCTCAAAACGTTGTGTAATTTTCGTGATCCAACTGGAACCGGTGTGACAACATGATCATGCTATCTATTGGCTAGAACTTGGACGTAAAGGGCCACTATTTATGACCAAATCTACAGGGATACTATGAAGGGAGTTGAGCAGCAAGATGTCTCTTCACATTACATTTGAACTTTTGTATATTAGTACAGTCACGGAAGCAAGGACCCGGGAGGGAATTAAAAAAATCTAGCAGTTCAAAGCAAAAATACGAAAAATTAAATTTAAAAAAAAAAAGCGAAACGAAATACAATGAAAAGAAAAAATTAAAAAAACGAAAACAAAAATAATGAAAGAAAACTAAATGATATAAAAAAAATAACGAAAATGAAGAGTCCCTTGTAAAATCAAGTGATGCGGTTTCCAGGCGGCTTGATAAGCCGATGGCGAATGCTAACGTCCATAGTAAATTCTAACTAAAACCCTTTTTATAGGTTACACACTTTTTTTTTATCAAATTCATTTATGTAAAAATTATATCGCAGTAATAAATTATGAGCATTTAATAATAAGTAGTCATTTTCCAATCAACTTATTAAAAAGTACCAAGCTAAAAAGTACTAGTAATGAAATGGAAATCTAAAAGATTTCAGTACTTATGGAGGCAGTCCCGAGTATTGACGCTCTGCCAATACCTCAGAGTTAGCTTAGAATATTGACGAACAGAAAATTGTTTTTCTTGTTTGCCAGAAGAGGTCAATTTTGTACTTAGTTAAGGTTAATAATCGGAAAAATGGAATTAAAAAAAATGAACAATCTGATTTTGACCAAAGTTAACACCCATACACAGCCTAACATAACATTTTAGAAGTTTTATCACCGCACAAGCAAAAGGGTCTGGCATAAAAAAAAAATTTAAAAAAATCAACAGAAGATCCTTTGAGAAGACACGGAAGCGTTCAAAATGAGTGTTTCTATTTAGAGCACAATCAAACCATAATACTTGACTTTGGCATTTTAAACTTGAATTCAAGCTATTATATAAAAATAAATTTATAAAATCAACAGTAAGTGCTCTACAGTGCAATGTAGACTACAATGTTTTGTGGACTAAGTAACTGCAGGAAGGTATGTGAAACTTTCTCCTAGTGTACCGCGATGGGTCCTCAACCGGAGCAGACCATCAGTCAATTTGATTGAAAAATGGGTTATTTCACCGATTTTGATGACAATAAAAGTATTGGAAGTGTGGAACATTCGTTGATCTTCATTAAATCCCGGGCAATGTCCGGGATCCGTGCTAATATCAGAGTAGAATTTTAGACAAACCAGAAGAATGTCTAACTCAAAGTCTGACATAAACAGTAACTAATCAGATTCAATTCTCGATATTAAACTTTATCAAAAATATAATTTCTAGCGAGAATTTCAGTTTCACAAACTTATTGATTTTTTTAATAAATTGTTAAAGCAGAGAATAGTTAACGCCATCTCCGCCATCACCATGTTAAGAATGGTCAGCATAGTCAATAGACTGCAAAATATTTAGGGTATTTTGTTACATTAACTACAACTCACTGGTCACATTCGAAATGTCGACTTTTAAAGATTCTCGGGTATGCTGACAACGAATATCACACTAAAATTTGGAAGCCGATACCAGAAATGTTTATCAGATATGAAAAAAAATTTGTAATCAAACGTAAAAGCTTATGTAATCCCAGGCATTTTTTCACAGCAGAGGTATTCGTAATATGTATGCGTGTAACCTTTTTATTAAAAAATTTTTTTTTTACAAGGTAGTGGCCATATTAATTTATTTTTATTTCGGGCTACTAGTCTCATATTTATTAGTTGTTGTTTTTCATCTTTTATTGTCTTCACGAAAAACAACAACTAATAAAGATGAGACTAGTAGTCCGGAATAAAAATAAATTAATATATATAATGCTCATCTCAAAAAAATGAATTCCAATTAAGGAATAATATATATACCAAGGTAGTGACCACTTATCAAGGCCCGGAAGCCACTTGGGGATAAGGGTTATAGCGTGTACAGTAATCAATGGGATAGTATCGTAGTAATTTTTAATATTGGAGAATTGATAAAGTATCTTACTTAAAGAGGCGGTTCATCAGGAATTCGTTGAGTAATTATGTACATTACTTATCAATATTTCACCCCATGTTAAGAATGGCTTTCGGAATAAACATCATTCAAGCTCCCCATGTTAAGAACGGCTTTCGGAATAAACGTCCCATTTCTTTTTCTATTTTTTGGAGGAGTGCTGGAGGCCAGTTCAGCTTTCCACTGTTTCATTTATTTGTTTCCCCACGATGTTGAGGAAAACAAGCTTCCCCGGGAAAAGGGGAACTCTCAAATGAATAGCAATTGTCTGATATGAAGGGTATTCCCCACATTGATCAAAGCTAATTGCTTTCAAAATCTTGCGCCCACGAAGACCAGTGAACTGATTTTATTCGATTCAGTTTCGCGTTTATACGAAAAACATCAACAAACACGCGAGAAGACGGAATATTGTGAATTTTATAAAATCGATCAAAATAAATGTAGAGACGATGTCCGTTTGCAAATCGTAGATATTATAATCTAGGGAGTATATAAAAAGTTGTAAAAAACAGTAACCCTCTCGAGAAATCCCCTGAAAAAGCCTTTACTGGACATACAAAAATGCGCGCCACTTTTGCCTTTTATATATATACTAGTGAGGGGTACCCGGTGTTGCGTGGGTGTTTGGAGGTGTGTGTGGAAACTCCGAGGGTGGGGTGGGGGTGGGGGGTTAAAAAAAAAAGTAAGTATGAGGATCGAACCCGAACCCTTGAGGCAAAGTTGTAAATTATAGTGTAAAAAAAAAAAAAAACGTGCGACGTTAACGATTGCCCCCACCGCAAGATGCTAACAGAAACACGTTTGAATTTATTTAATTACTTGGATTTGGCAGTTGCCCGTTTTAATGAGTTAATGAGGTCAAATTTAACTGCGGGATTTTTATTTTCCCAAAATGTTATAGGAAAAAGACTAACCCACATGCGGCGAACGATAAATGTTGAATATTCATCTTCCCGAAATCGAGCAAATTAAATAGACAGGCGAGCTTCGTTGTTAACTGTGAGATATTACGATTTATATGTGATATAAAAAGTTTTAAAAAGTTGTGAACCAACCGACCGCTTCTCTGAAAAAAAGCCTTTTGTAGACATACAGAAAAAGCGAACACACATACAAACATACATACATTTTCGCTTTTATATTTATAGATATACATGCATATAAGTTTGGTGGTTAAATTTTAAATTCTGAAAAACAACATTTTGCTATTTTGCTACCCATACTATTGATTTCGAGGTCCATTGCATACATAATTCAATGCTCAAATTCTATTACTCACGCAGATAATTACCCAACATCGGATACACTTTGTTAACACCCAGAAAGCTTTTGGACTACATCAACCAACACACACTCAACACACCAACGAATACGGCTGTCCTGTATACCTTTCGAAAAATCAATAAGGAACTTTACGCTTTTGCTATATGGGAATATTACCTTCTCCCCTGGACCTATTTTCTGCACACCTGGATTTATAACCCCGAAGGATTGCCCAGGTTGTATCAACTTCTCTTTTCGTATAATTTTTTCCATATAATTATCCACAACCACTCTAAAAACTATTTTCAATAATTGTGCTGAAAAGCAAAATAAGCGTCCATTCACAGCTGAACATTTTGCTAACCGCATTTCATTTCCTCTGATGATATGAGCCATGGATTTCATTTTCCTCTGATGATATGAGCCATGGATTTAGGAAATTAACATAACCCCTTCTATATATTCCTTTTGTCAAACAATAAATTCTTATTTTGACTATATGTATCTATATGTTGTTTTTTCAGAATGTAAAATTTAGCCACTAAACTTATATATTGCTCTATTCTTAAATATTGAGCTTTTCCTTTTTGGCTAGGATCACCTTGAAAGTATTACTTCAAGTAATATCTATCAGGATTTTTCATCTGAATTCTATCAGTGTCTTATCTCGCTTATATATACATATACTTCAGAATAATGTAATCCAATAGAACTACTGGTATGTAAATCCAGTGATTATCGGTCTTACAAAATATTATTGGATGTAATATTTTATAAAGACAATCCCAGCTAAATAAAAATTGCTCAATATACCAGATAGAACAAATAAATCATAATTTAGTAATTTAAATTTTATGATGTGAAATGGTTAATTTCAAATCTAGAATTTTTATTATATGCAAGACAAAGAATCCGTTTCAATAAGTATATCTCCTTAACCCATAGGTTTTCGATGTCTACCCAACTCCTCAGAAGAAAAAAATATTAGCAAATATTATAAATGGTTTACACCTAATTTGCTAAATACAATATACATAGAAAATCATAATCAAAAGTTTTTAAAGTTTTTAAATCATAGAGTAAGGGAAATTAGATATTGGTTCAAAATGAAGAGGATATTGAACTTCATATTTAAATTGTATGGTAAATTCCGAAGTGAGAGTATTTGGTAGCAGTGAGGTAAAGGGTTCCAATGCGTATCTTGATTCTTCCATAGCACAAGGTAACAATCCAAATTAGGCATAATCCCTTGGTTTCTCCTTTGGTTAGATGGTGAATCCGGTAAATATTTTATTATATAAGTCTGGTGTTTATTAAAAAACATCTTCACCGGACTTATATAATAAAATATTAGGGAAAGGTTAAGGAGATATACTTATTGAAATGTATTGTCATGCATATGATAAAAATGTTAGATTTGAAATTTACACATCATAAAATTTAAATTACTAAATTATGATATATATATATATATATATATATATATATATATAGTAATTTATAAAATATATATGGTGATTAAGCTACACTGAATATTCTGCGTTTCATCCACTATAGGATTCGTCAGGCTTATGCGCGAATTCTGTGGTTGCTTCTTATTAATTTAATAATATAGCTATGCTTACTGGGTGTGGGGATATTTTTAACAATGTTTCGAAATTAACTCTTTCCATATCTATTTTTAATGTGGTGAAATAAATTCTTTTGAGAGTGCTCGACTGTTTTAGGAGCTAAGTATAACTACTTCATTTACTCACATAAATTTAATATACGAAAGTATAGATTTATGCGTAAACTTTAAGTATTTACTTCAAAAGTGCTCAATACGTAGGTAGAGCTAGTTAGTAATTTATAAAATATATATGGCGATTAAGCTACACTGAATATTCTGTGTTTCATGAAACGCAGAATATTCAGTGTAGCTTAATCGCCATATATATTTTATAAATTACTAACTAGCTCTACCTACGTATTGAGCACTTTTGAAGTAAATACTTAAAGTTTACGCATAAATCTATACTTTCGTATATTAATTTTATGTGAGTAAATGAAGTAGTTATATATATATATATATATATATATAATGATAGAAGAAAAAGTGGTTCAATTATACAACAAGATTCTTCCATAAAGAGAATTTTTCTTCTTTCTCCACACATTTGCTCTGACTCTGTAATTTGATTTTTAAACCATACAGTATTTTACTTCTGTATTCAGTAACTTAACATGTTCATATCCTGTTTTTTGTTTTTTTGTGTGTTTGCATCAGTCTTACACAAGACTACCATCTCAACTTGGTGTATGTATTATACAGCAGTAATTTGGTTTATCGGGGTATATTTGAAATATCTTAGTCCCATCATGACATGCTATTTCCTGGCTGCACTATGAATAGAAAGGTCATTCGTGATGCTTCGACTTCAACGTCTCTATTGATCAAACGGTCACCAAGTCTTTTGAAAATGTGAATTCCGATCTGTTATTCAGAAACTTGTGCTTTAAAGACCCTCAAGAAAATTTTCTGGGTCAATTAATTGCACAGATTTTTTTATTTTTTTATTCATGAGAATACATTGTACCCTAAAAGCTTGCTGCCCTTTTGTCGCCTTTTACAAACCTACGGACAAAACAGATCTATTCTTGTTTCATCCTCATGGGTAAAAAGCACAAATAAATCAAGAAAGCTCCCATTCTGTCAGCCACGACAAGGTATGGCTGTGGCTACCAAGAGTAAGAAGAAGGCCGATGCACATGACAGCGTGACGTCATTATCAGATTCACTTGTAGGTATATGGTCTAGGCTAAAGGTTCCTATCAGAAGCAGTTTCGTCTACAGTTTTCAGTTCGCTGTCCAACATGGTTTATTCTTGTGTTGTTCCAAATTGCCAGGGAAATTATCCAAAAGCCCCCAAAGTACATATATTTGCTTTTCCTAAAAAGAAGGAGCAAGTCTCAATTTGGATACGTGCCATTAGAAGGGAAAATTTTATTCCAACCAAATATAGTAAAGTAAGTAATGTTATTTGTTAATAATTAAACGTGTATTGAATTAGAACTGTATTCAAGTGCTTTCATAACGTTTGATAACATTGTTAAAGAAACAATACTATTTATTGCTAATACAGCAAATATTATGTTGATATTGTTAACTGTTTATTTTCTTATAAGGCTAAAACGTCTATCAGGAAGGTTGAAAATTTAATTTCATTTTGTCTTAGTTTTTAAAATTATAAACAAATAATTTTTACATGAGAATATTTTTCAAATGTCTTTTTAATAATAAATAAAGCCTTTCATTTAGTATTTCCAAATATTTTAAAGTTCTATATTTTTTTTCTAAATTCGATTTGAAAATTATTCACCGCGCGGGTATTAATGAAATTAGCTGTGACTGAGCGTTATATATTAAATTTGATTGTTTCTTTTTAGAATTATAAACAAATAATTTTTACATGAGAATATTTTTGCAAAAATATATATTTTTTTAATCTATTTACTTGCCTCCCCACGAAGGCACAGTTATACACAAGGTCATTTTTTAATGTTAAAAATCTAGCTCCTCAAAAAGGGGCACTCTGGATAGAAACAAAAATAAAATAAAAATTGTCTCAGTCATGAAGGATTTCTCCTCCACTGACCGAGGACAGAACAAATGAAGCGTAAAATCAGAACAGATACTACACCGTGATCCTGTGTCGAAGATAAATGTTACCAAAGACAAGATAAGTTACTAATGTTCTAACTGTGTTTTAACTTACGTTTTTATTTACTTCCAAACAAAAGTGGTGTCAAATATGTTAGAATGAAAACAAATATCGTTTGTTTTCACTTTTATAATTATTCATCGTTGGTGTTTAATATGTTTTTTAATTCTTTGTTTCCTAAATTCATGATTTAGTTTTATCTGTATTAAATTGTATATTGTTTTGAAATTACTTAATTTTACATAGATAATATTTATATTTTATATTGAATAAAGTTCAGTTTCAGTATTAATCGAACTGTGTTCCTTTTTCTTTTTAAAAAATGTTTTATTGCTCTTTTTCAAATGACCTTCATATAGTACTGACAGTTTGCCAAATTTTACCTACATTGCCTGCAGGCATTTTCAGTTAACAGGCCTTCTTACTCTCGGTGGCCGTGGTAGAAGTCTCAAGGATTGAACCTTCAACCTCCAGAAGTGTGTCACTTATAATTGAGTTTTTATCTTGTACTTTATCCGTTACATCACAGGTCTTTACGAACGTTTATGCTTTTTTTTGGATAAGAGATGGATTAACTAAAGAAATTTTAAAATTGTAGCTGAATGTGAATGGGATAGTTAAAAACGGAAGTTTTTCAAACGTAACTCGATCCCAAAATGAAGGAATATCTTAGCATGTATTTTGTGTGATTAAAATATATAGAAAAAAGTCTTAGGAAAACAGACGTAGATTAATAAGCTTTAGCATCTTAACAGACAGATGATATTCAATTATTTTAATTATTTTATAAAGTACTTGGTAAAATTTTGTTGTAATTTATACTCTCTTGAAGGTAGAAGGTTCAATCCTCAGTGCGGGCGAGGCAAAAAATGCAATTACAAATTGCTTAAGACTTCTACTCTGCCATGGCTGACGGAATGAGAGCATGCTACCCTTGTGGATTTTTTTTTTTTTTTTTTTTTACAAAGGAGTCATCACTTATCAAGGCCCGGAAGCCACTTAAGGATAAAGGTTGATGAGGGTACAGTAGTCAATGGGACGGTATCATAGTAACCTGTAGTAGTGGAAATTTGGTAAATTGGATTACTTAAGGGGAACGGCTCATCAAAAACATATTTGACTTGAAAACGACTATATTGTAGTCAGCTGGAAAGCAGGGGAACGGAAGAGAGTTCCACAGGTGTGTAATTCTAAGATAGAAGAATTGTTTATGGAATCTATGTTTAGGTTTAGGCAAAATAAAATGTGGGGGAAATTATTGATAGTGGTTTCAGTTGCACGAGTGTTTATCACGAAAGTTTGGCGAGATGGAGTACCATAGATTGAAACTCAGATAATTACTTGCCATGAAAATAATGATAAAACTGAGAAAGCTCGCAACGTCTCTTCTGTGGGAAAGAGGTTGCAGGGAAGAGAAAAGGGCATCCCTCACTAGTCTACAAAGTCTATTTTGAACTCTGTCAATGTAAGATAAGCTGCTTCTCGCAGCTCTTGCCCAGATGTGACAACAGTACTCCATTCTTGGACGTACCTGGCTCTTATATAGGTAGAGAATTACATCAGCAGTGAGATATCTACTGGAGCGGTAGAACAATCCCACCATTTTTCCAGCGACCTTGGCAACATATTTGATGTATGTGTTCCATTTCAGATCAGGAGTAAAGGTCAAACCCAGAAGCTTGTCAAAACAGAGCCTACGCAAGATGAGAGCCATACATTTCAATTAATGCCAGACAGGGATCAAAGCGTTGTTGATGGAAAGATAGAAGCTTGGTTTTAGATGCATTAAAATTAACCAGCCACCTGTTTCCCCATTGCATTATGCGTTCAAGATCAGAGGAGAGAGAACTTGGTCGTTTATGGCCTTTGAAGTATTGTCATAGATTATAATGTTGTCAGCATAAATGTCTACAAATGATCTTAGGATATGATTTGCGAGATCATTGATGTAGATCAGAAAGAGAGTTTGATCCAGGGTGGACCCTTGAGGGATTAAATAAAGAGTTCCGTTCAGATTCACAAGTTCAGCAGGAAGGTTCCGAAGTTCAACAATATAAACCTGAAAAAAGTCGGAGGTTACATCGGCCAAAACATTGTAAAAATAGCACTTAAGATGAGAACAGTAGTCTGACTAATCCAAATACGAATAGTCAATCCTTATCTAAAAAAATTCCGAAACCTGTTATTCAATTAATTATTTTTTTAGAAGAATATTTTATGAAAGAGATTTTCAGTTTGATTTTTTTTAATAGACATCGCTTCAGACAAGGTATGAAACCACTTGATGTAAAGAGCTAACAAAAACGAAAGATTATTATCGAAAAAAAAAAACAGGAGATGCCTATTGACCTAAATCTTGCAAACACCAAGGTTATAGACAGAGGAAAAACAGTTGAAAGAGTTCCACAAGCCTGCAGTTCTTTGAAAGAAGCTACTGGAATACGAAGCTGTGTTACGATTTGGCATCAAAACAGTGAATTGATGACGACCACTAGTCAAACGAGCTGGAACAAAAGAAGCAGGGAATAAACAATTCTAAAGAACACATGACATAATAATATTTGTAGAAAAGACTGAGGTTAGCAACATCACGTCTGTGAGAGGCAGGTTGGAGAAAAGAAAGAAGGGTGGAGCTAGTTAAATTGCAGATACGTTCCTGCACCTTATCAAGAACCTTCAAACGGGGCAGAGGTTCACCAATGCAAACTATGGAAACAATATTCCACAGACTTTGTGGTTTAGTGAGGGATGCTCTTTTCTGTTCCCTGCAACCTCTCTCCCACAGAGGAGACATTGAGAGCCTGTCTTTGTTTTATCGTTATTTCCATGGCAGGTGCTCATCTGAGCTCCAATCCCTCGTCCCCCCTCGCCAATCTTTCACGAGAAACACCCGTCTGGCTGAAACTACTGTCAACAATTTTCCCCACTCTTTATCTGTGCCTAAATCCAAACGTAGATTCCATGAGCAAAGCCTCTTTCTTAGAACTGCACGCCAGTGGAACTCTCTGCCGATTGCCTGTTTCCCACCTGACTACAACTTGGACGTCTTCAAGTCCAACATAAACAAACTCCTGACAAACCGCCCCCCCCCAAGTAAGACACTATCAAAACCCCCACTAATACTAATGATTACTACAATACTATCTCATTGATTACTGTACACGCAATAACCCTTATCCCTGAGTGGCCTTCGGGCCTTGATAAGTGGTGACCCCCATGTAAAAAAAAATAACACACGATTTTATAGTAAGTTTGTAGACATAGAGAAGAGTCTGAGGCGCGAGAAAGCTTTTAGAAAGATTTGAGGAGAAAGAAAGATAAAAAAAAATTCAGAGTTGATTTCTCCTCAAGAGCAGAGCTATCCATGAGAATCTGAGGAATAAAAGGGGCACGCCTACGATTGAAAGACAAAAGCTGTCCTAACAGTATTAAACAGAACAAGCCGTTTCATACACCCAAACTGTAATTGAACTTATGTCAATTTCTAGATTAGCTGCATATTTCAAATGATTCGAGGGAGATGGGCAAGAATCAACACCAGAATAGTGGTATCATTAGTATAGATGTTTATTTTCTAAATAATATTTGGACCATTGAAGAAGAAATAGTATTGACCCTATAATGGACCTCCTTAAGGAACAGCAGCATTGATAGGGAAAGGGAATGAGGAAACGTCATGCAGAGTAGTTACTCGTAAGCTTCGATCAGAAAGGGAGGATTTTTTTTTTTTTTTTTTTTTTTTTTTTTACACGGTGGTCACCACTTATCAAGGCCCGGAAGCCACTCAGGGATAAGGGTTATTGCAAGTACAGTACGTTAGTGTGGAGATTTAATGAAGCGTTTACTTAAGGGGGCGGTTCATTAGGAATTTGTTTACGTTGGACTTGAAGACATCCAGGTTGTAGTCAGGTGGGAAGCAGGCGGACGGAACAGAGTTCCACAGGCGTGCAGTTCTAAGAAAGAAGATCTAATTATACAAAGAACCTTACCACTAATACCATAACAAAAAGAAACGAAATAAAAGCGAAATTTGATCGTTAAACAATTGGCGCCATCTTTATAAAAATTATTTTTAAGATTGAAAAAAAAAAAAAATTGGAAGGGAAATTGTTTCCGTTTCAGATCAAGCTTAAAATAATTTTCAACGTTGTTTCCTATGACATCATTTTTCTTCGCTTTCAAAAATAGTCTTCGGGATTTACGTTAAAAAGCAAGAACTGTGTCGGTCGTCATTCGATGACGTCATTAGGGACAGACAAACAGGCAGGGAATTGCTTGCTATTACATAACAGATTGACGGATCATTCATTCAATTTAAAACTTGAATCAAATGAAAGAATTTGTTGTTTTAATGGAAAATCGTAATTGAAAAATAAAACAAGGGTCCACGATTTTGTGATTATGGGCAACGTCGGCAATATTTCCGAACCCATATAACCGGAAATGAAAGGACAGCGTACTAAGAAGTCTTCTATGATTTCAGCAGCATACGATAGCTCTCCTTAATTTTAAGTTTTGTCGAAAAGGTTGCCATAAAATGTGGGATGAAAGTCCATAATTCAACCCAAGAAAAATAAAATACAGAAAGATCTTTACGGCGTACGTACATGTCACGGAACAAAAATATCATATTCCAAAAAGGCACATGAATTGATCAAGTTGTATTTTTCATATATAAAGAAAATCATTTTTGAAGAATTTTAAGCGATTAATATGAAATCGTCAGCATTATAAGACTGCCCTTGCAAGTTTTACTTATTGTGAAGTTATTTGTCCTGTTTTTTTTTTTTTATTATTCAAGAGGGTGACGCGAGATAGTCTCTTTTGGCTTGCTCATAAAATTTATTTTCTTTGTTAAAAAAAAAAATGACGACTCGGACGATCAATTTACGTGATTTTTGGTATATAACATCATCCGTGACGCCTACGTACATCAAAGATTTTTTGTATTTTCTGTATTTCGTTTCTTTACTTAGGTTAAACTGTGGACTTGCACCAAATTTTGTATAAAATCACCTTTAAAAGTAAAAAAATTACTAAAACAAAGAATAGCTTACTGTGTATATGCACATAATTTGACCCAAACTAAAATTTTGTCAAATATATCATCTTTTGAAAATCACTGAAATTTTACGCTTGAAAATTGTATATGAATTATTTTATCCGATTTTAAAAGTTGGACCTAAATAGAATTTAATCTGGCAAATAAAATTTGCTTCTGACGAGCCAATTTTCTTTTGTTATTGTCGTACAATGTTATTAGCATAATAGCGTACTAAACTATAATTTAGCTTAAAAATTACTTTGTCTGGCCGAAACAATTGTTAATATGAAATTAAAAAAAAATAATCACTCAAATATGAAACTAGCTTAATATAAAGGACACTAAATCATATTTTAAATTGAAAACTATTATAGGAGTTGTCTACCTTACAACAATTTTTTTTTCTTTTTAAATTCTCTTACAAACGACTTTTAGTTTCGGAGGAGATAGCGTTTGAAAATATGGAGACAGACAGATTTTTTTTTTTTTTTTACATAGGCATCACCACATTATCAAGGCCAAGATGCCACTCAAGGATAAGGGTTAAAGAGTGTACATTAGAAATTGGACAATATAGTAATCATTAGTAATGAAAATTTGGTAAATTTGATAACTTATATGGAACGGCTCATCAAGAACTTATTTACGTTAGACTTAAAGACAACCATATTGTAGTCAGCCGGAAAGCAGGAAAACGGAAGACAATTCCACAGGCATATAGTGCCTTTTATATATTAGATTACAGCCAAAATATATACATATGCGATCATTAGAAACCCCACTTCCGTATCTTTTCTTCATTTCTATTTTGTTTTGGTGGAATTCTAAAAAAAAATTTTGATTTCAAACGTTAGATTATTTTGTAGAATCTGCATGTTAAATAATTGCTCCATGTGATTAGTTTTTATGTAATTTAATAATGCATTTCCTCGGCAGGAATTTAGTGCAATTTACATTAATATTGATGTTTGCAAAAGTATTCGTACGATATTGCAAAAGTATTCGTACGATATTGCAAAAGTATTCGTACGATATTTCAAAAGTATTCGTACGATATTGCAAAAGTATCCATACGATATTGCAAAAAGTATTCGTACGATATTGCAAAAGTATCCGTACGATATTGCAAAAGTATCCGTACGATATGGCAAAAGTATCCGTACGATATGGCAAAAGTATTCGTACGATATGGCAAAAGTATTCGTACGATATGGCAAAAGTATTCGTACGATATGGCAAAAGTATTCGTACGATATGGCAAAAGTATTCATACGATATTGCAAAAGTATTCGTACGATATTGCAAAAGTATCCATACGATATTGCAAAAAGTATTCGTACGATATTGCAAAAGTATCCGTACGATATGGCAAAAGTATTCGTACGATATGGCAAAAGTATTCGTACGATATGGCAAAAGTATTCGTACGATATGGCAAAAGTATTCGTACGATATGGCAAAAGTATTCGTACGATATGGCAAAAGTATTCGTACGATATGGCAAAAGTATTCATACGATATTGCAAAAGTATTCGTACGATATTGCAAAAGTATTCGTACGATATTGCAAAAGTATTCGTACGATATTGCAAAAGTATTCGTACGATATTGCAAAAGTATTCGTACGATATTGCAAAAGTATTCGCACGATATGGCAAAAATATTCGTACGATATTGCAAAAGTATTCGTACGATATTCCCTAACTTTCGTACGATATTGCGAAACTATTCGCATCATATTACAAAACTTTCGTACGATATGGCAAAATTATTCATACTTAAAAACGAAGATATTGTGCTGCGAATATAAATACTTATTTTAATTTTATTTAGAAAATATTTGCATATGAAGTTGTAATATAGGACGAATAGTTTTGCAATATTGTACAAATATTTTTTACAAATATCTTCCATTATAATTTTTTATGGTATTAATCTTTATAACACACACGATTGATTTCAGATAAGATAAAATTCTGACATACTATTATGTCAAACCAGCATCTATTGGTTTGCGGTAAAATATCTTTAGTGGATAGTATAGGTGATGTAAGTGATGAAAAGTAAACGATAGATGAAGTCGACAGTGAAATAAATGATGCTGAAGACGTTTTTCAATATTTTTATTTTCTTCCATACATATCAAGAAAACACTTTCATAAATTATATATATATAACTACTTAATTTACTCACATAAATTTATATACGAAAGTATAGATTTATGCGTAAACTTTAAGTATTTACTTCAAAAGTGCTCAATACGTAGGTAGAACTAGTTAGTAAGTTATAAAATGTATATGGCGATTAAGCTACACTGAATATTCCGCGTTTCATCCACTCTAGGAGTAATCCTAGAGTGGATGAAACGTGGAATATTCAGTGTAGCTTAATCGCCATATACATTTTATAACTTACTATATATATATATATATATATATATATATATATATATATATATATATATATCACCCGCTGTTTATTTGGCTATTAAGTGGGGCTCGCTGTCAAGACATTTGATGAGGCGTTTACAAGCACTGATCCATGGTCAGAACTGCTGATTATCAACGCAATGGTATTAGGTTTCAATCCACGGCTAGGGAAAGGTGCTAGTCTAGCCTCACAGATGAGTTGTGATACAACGAAACAGCACTGTACGGGGATGACTATTAAGCCTCCCTCTTTGGGTTGAGCACTGTCGTAAATGTAACTTACTCGCCGCTTATTTGACTATTAAGCGAGGCTCGCTGTCTGTTTGTTAATACAGTCAAGGAAGCAGGAAACAGAGACGGAATTCCAATAGAAGGCTTTCCAGCATCTAGGATTCTCAACAGTGAAGGAGTAAGATTTTGCTGCTTGATAGATTAGTCGGAAGTGTGTACGTCGAGGAGGCACAAATGAAAGAGTTCATCAGAACATATTCTATTAAAGTACTTGTAAAACAGGCACAGTGATGCAGTATTGCAGCGATGGGACAGGGTTTGGAGCTTTGTTGATGGTGCGGGATCTATTAGATTGAAAACTCTAAGAGAGAGAGGTTAGTAGTAGATGAACCAGCATAAATGTGGCAACAAGACTTCATGCACGGGTGAGTGATGATTTTGTAGAGAGACAAGATACTCCCGGGTGTGAGTAATTTTTAGCTTTATTTACACAGTAGATGGACAAGTACAATCTATCTTTTCCCTTCGTTAAAAAAAATCTAATATATAAAATACTATATGTCTGTCTGTCTCCATATTTTTAAACTATCTCTTCGGAAACTAAAAGTCGCAGAGCGGCGCTAGGGGCCTCACATGATTGGATGTTTTATGGACCGTCCTTTTATGGGTCTTTAGCGGGTTAAAATTGTATTTAAGAGATCAAAAATAGGTAAGAATTGAAAAAAAAAATCGTTGTACATTTTGTACATTCATTTATTCGTTTATTTTTAATCAGTTAATATGCGTGTCACGTTGACACATGTGGTAACGTCACCAGCTTTGAATGCTACAGTTTTGCTTTCAGTTTCAATTCTAGCTGATGGCACCCAAATACTTTTTTTCTACTTTTGAAATCACGACTATAATATATACGAAACCTGAAAAAATTAAAATATCATATTTAAGCGTATTTTACGACCGGGCAAAGCCGAGCATCCCGACCCCGCTAGTATTAAAAAAAAAAAAAAAAAAGAAAGAAAAAGCTTAAATCTTTTGCAGTGCATTTTTATTACGACTCAATTGTATGCGTTTCCCTGCATAACTATTTGCAACGCATTTCAATCGTAATCATATTTCAATGCATTTCTATCGCGAGCCATTTACAATGAATCTATGAAAAAGCCAGAAAATTTTATAGTGGAAAATTATTTTAAAGTTAACGTTTCATTTTCTTTTATTTCCAGAAAAGGATCAAATAAAAGTTCCATGTAAATTGTCCAAATGCAAGTTGTGCTCAGGCATGAAATGTGGGGGACGAAGAAAGACTCAATTACTGTCAACTGGAAGAACATTATAGTTTTCACAATCAAAGGAAATCTCGTCTGAGGAAAAGCTATTTTAAGACATGTTTTCTTCTAAAAGCCGTTCGCAGTTAAAGACTTAAGTGTGTATTTTTTTGCTTCCCCACTGAGCAAATTAGGCACAAGGCCGTTTTTTAATGTGGAGAGAGAGTGGGAAGGAAAAACGAGGACAAGCTCCCGATGGGTGGGAAATGGGAGCTGGATAGTGACAACTGGGATGAAGGGTTGCCCTACATTGACCAAGGTCTGATATGTGGGGTTACCCCCACATATAGTCTTTGTTTGCAGTATCTGTCGGAACAGATATTACACTTTGATCTTGTCGCCCGAGCCACAGAGGGGCAGAGACACTGTGTGTTTCATATTTATATTTCAAATTTATTTTCGAATTCGTTTCCTTTTCTGATCATTTTACGGTGTCACACATTCGAACTGAGCTTATTTTTCCAAGATAATTAACTAAAAAAAAGTTTTTTTTTAAATACTATATATATTACAATAGAAAAAAACGAGCATGATCTGTAATATGGTTAAGCTTAAACATGGAAAAGTAAAGGACTAGTTAAAACTGGAAAAGAAAAAGACAAGATATCCTAGTAAAAATTATAATAAATTTATAACTTAAAATATTGCAGCAATAAGAATTGATTATATGTTATAAATTGAATTTAAAAATATCTTAATGCTGCAATATTTTAAGTTATGAATTTATTATATATTTTATTAGAATATCTTGTCCTTTTCTTTTCCAGTTTTAACAACTAGTCCTTTTCTTTTTCATGTTTAGCTTAACCATATTACTTTTCATGCTCACATTTTTCTATTGTAATCCGTGATTTTTCCAGGCTTCCAATAAATTCACTTGTTTTTTGTTTGATTTTAGTCTTATTGTTTTGCTCTCATAAACACATATGTAATAACAATGTAAGGCACTCGTCTGCTTACAATAAAATCCCCCAATTATCTCCCTTTCATTCCTTCATTCTCTGTTTCACTTGTTACTTCTCTTTCCACGGCAGCAATGAATTCAAAGCAACAGTAGTCGCTGAAGCGACGTGGTTGCTATAGAAACCAGTCATAAAAAACGTCGCTCACCTCCTTATATATTTTTACGATTTTGAACACCAGAAATTCATCATAACTTGTTTTACTGGACAAAAATTGAATTTTCTTTTTTTACAATATAGCTGAGAAGGTGATCTATAAACTGTAATAATTGTTTGAAATTTGGTTGAAAAATGAGTGAGCAGTGTAGCTTTAAAGCAGTTCTAAATTACTAAAACTGTCACTTAACCATGTATTCAAATACTACTGTGTTTGAATGATTATATATATATATACACACACACACTTATGAATTTACTATTTTTTTTTATTGATATTCATATTAAAAACCCTTTTTTCTATTCATTTAAAAAGAAAATACAACTTTATTATATATGGTTCGTGGGATTTCATTCATCTACAAAAAGATCTAGTTAATTTGTATATTATTTCAAACATTCAATTTAATTGTCTGAGTTTTTTTGGTTTTTTTCTAGAATGATCATCTTTGGTTAACTATTACACCTAATTATATTCATGCAGATATTCTACATGATTTATACTTGCGTAATATTTGCATAAAAAGGTTATAGTAAACACAAACCTCTTATATATATATAATTTTGCCTACCAAACTCCTGTTATATTTGGTCTACAGACATGAAACTTAATACATAGGGTATTTGAACCCATGCAAAACTTTAAATCGGTGCAAAAGTGTGAAAATTAAACAAATGGAATTTGTCAGATGAAGGTCGAACGACGGCATTACAAATATGCATGTGTAACGTAATAGCTATTGGTTCATGTTTTAATTTTTAGCATTGCAGCATTAATATCAAAGGAAAAAGTAAATCGTAATCTAAACGTTTTGGTTTCGATTTTCGGTGGTGGCACACGAGTTATTTCTTTTATTATTTTTACTTTTTAAATCATTACTATATATTAGGTCCAATATAATATAATAATAGATACGAAATCTGCATTGATCAAAATATATTCGAGCATATTTTACGACTGGGCAATGCCAGGCGGCCTGCTAGTATAATGTTGCGATGTTAGTATTGGAATAATTTACGAGGGAGAACACGGTAATGGTTAAATAAATATGTATTAACGAAAATACATGAAAAAGGTAAATTTAGCAATATTTTTGCTCAACTGCTGGACTAGTTGGTGACAACCATACTCTCTGTGTGTCTGTCTCTGACTGACTTCGTCAACTGGTCCTCGTTGCCGGAAGTGACGCCCTGGACGGAAGTGACGTCATGGAATAGTTCATTATTTCAGACAGTAGAGGTGCGTTCCCTGCACCCCCTTCCCAAGCTTTTTGTCCGTAAAAACTGTTAATACTCCTACGCCCCAACATCACATCCCTCCCCAAACAAATTAGAGTGGTCGGTGTTCTGTAGTAGCGTATCTGGATATTTACCAAAAAAAAATATTTAGGTTTGGCTATAAATTCCTAAACTCATTTCACCCTAAATAATTTAGGTGACTGAAATAGGAATCTAATTGAATCTTTAATTTTTTGAATAGTATGTGAGAAATTCATTTTTCTTCGAGTTATATTGAATTCATTAATACGGACTTTAGGGGCTTTTTTCGTAATGTTACTGTAAAAATTATTTTTTATTGTTACAAATTACGATGCTTTACAAAAAGCAAAAATAAATTCTTGCGTTTTTTATTTACTACTGAAAACCATAACTTTAGTAAAGGTATTTTTTTTTAAACAAAATAAAACATTTTCACTAAGAGTTAAGTAAAAATAATTAGTTCATTATATTCTGCGATCATTATTTGAAAAATACTGCAATTTTCATTAAAATTCGTTAATTTCCTGATTTTTGGTGAATTTTTAAGTAAAGGGAGGAGTCAAAATGTTTATACACTTTGAGCGTCGGCATTCATTTTGCGACCACGTGTGGTTAATTTAATTTAAAGTTCAATCACATGGTTACATTATCAATAATCATGTAATTAAACCCATTGAAAATTTACCGATATTGTAAACACATTCTGTTTACATTAAGCCTGTAGTGTTTTTTTAGTGATGCAATGTTGTCAACTGAGATTTTTTAAAAAAAACGCGAGATCAGGAGAAAGAAATGTCCAGAAAATCGCTAGATTTTTAACTTATCGTCTGAAATTTTCAAATCCCCCCCCCCAAAAAAACTCCATAATGTGCCGTGTTTTTTTTTTTTTTTTTTTTGCTGTTGTTTCTTGCTTTTTACACTTTTAGATCGTATTTTAAACTAAACTTCGGAGGTTGGAATGCCACCCTCCACCTTAAATGTACTTGGAAAAATCGATTTTATAGTGAGATTTAAGAATGGTTAGTCGAAAACAGGTAAAAAACAAAACAAATAATCAATAAATAATTGTTACCAAAGGCAATAAATGCTACTTTTTTTTACTTACATGAATGAGCAAGCGCTTTTCTTTATTTTTTAATTATCTAATGCGGGTGTGTGGGTGCCAAATACCTCCAGATTTTCTAGAATTTCCCGCTAGATTGTAAACGAAATCTCCAGATCTAACAGGAAAACCGCTAAATTGTAACACTGGTCACGTGACAGGAAGCGGTAATAAATAATTGTCCCTAAATAAAAAAAATGGCCTCTCGGTACAAAGAAATCCACCTATTTATCATAGAAAAATTAAGTATAATGTTATAATTAAAAAGAAATATATAAAAACACACATGGATATAGTAAACATATTATACCAAAACGTGGAAGCCATCCGTCCAGTGGTTTTTTAGACAATTAATTCCGAACGAACCAACAGTTACATTTTTATATATATAGATTATGCACGCACACACACACACACACACACACACACACACACACACACACACACACACACACAAATATATATAGTAAGTTATGAAAATATATTCCTGACAATTATGCTACACAGAAGGAATCATCAGGCTAAAATGCATGGAATTCATGTTATCGGATGTTTTTAGATTCATTGTTTTTCCCTCCACAAGTTAATTTTTGCCTTAGTCAATCGCAGGGTCTTTCGCACACAAATAAAAAAAATTCAATTTAACCTTATATATAAATTTTTAATGCTGCAATATTTTAAGTTATAAATTTATTATATCTTCTTACTAGAATATCTTGTCTTTTTCCTTTTCAGTTTTAATAACTTGTCCTCTTACTTTTCTAAGCTTAATATTAACCATATTAGTTTTCATGCTTACATTTTTCTATGTAATTCATGATTTTTCCAGGCTTTACTTTGAAATATTTTCTTTTTGTGTTCAATATCATACGCATTGTCAACAATGCATAAAAAAATTATTACCAACTTCTAAAATTGGCGAAATGAAAATTTGAATAAAAGACGTAATCAGCAATTTAACAGAAAAAAAGGGGACAAAAAAGAGAGAAACAGAATTAACGGGCAACATCGTAAGCGAAATATTATCAGGCCTAGCACAACAAAGAGCATCACTTTTGTTAACTCTCTCTATATAACTCAAATAAGATGGCATGCTAGCGACATTACCACTATGATTTATGAAGGTTTCAATGACGAAAAAGTTGCTATGGTAACAGCCAAACAGCCGTGTTGGAATGATATATAATTCCAGGTTAATATTTTGCAGAGATAAAGCATCAATGAATTTTTAACAAGAATCATACAAGAGTGCTCAATACCAAAGTAGAGCAAGATCGGTTAATCAGTTTAGATATGCATCCTATCCATATAAGCATATACTTAACTTTATATAAGTCGAAATATCTATGTTTCAGTATTAAAAAAAATAAAACAAGCATTTTAAAATATTTGAAATCTTCCATTACCAAAAATGTGGCATTTTATTTTGATTGAACATGGTTAAAACTTCAAAAGAATATATGAAATTTAATTCAAAATAAGAACAAAATAGAGGGAAAATCTGACTCAGTAGAGAAAAAAAAGACAATGTTTTATAATTATTATTGATTTAATAGCTGGAATTTCAGTATAAATCCGCCAATGCTTAAATATATTCTTGTCTGTTTCTGCATGCGATATGCACTCAACGAACATCGTCATCTTTTCCCGACATTTCACTCGTTCTTTATCCTTCTCCTCATACAAAGAACATTCATATAATAGATAGAAGACATATCTTCTAATATACGAGCATGGGTGCCTGGCGTTGCCTGGGTTTTGTAGCTGTGTGTTGAGAAAAAAAAAGTAGTAGTCGGCAAGCAGGCTCGAACCTGTGACGAGAAGGCAGAAAAGAAAGTGAAAGAAAATCTGACATCTTACAGCTACTCCATGACGTGACCAGAAGTCTAAAGCGTTCAGATCTAACGTAGTCAATCAAAAACAAAAGAATGATTTGCAGAAATGGCGTTGCTTTTAAATGAAAGTTTGTTGTTTGTAATATGGGGGAAAAGCCAGCTCCTGGCAGTATCCAAAACAATAACCACTTGTACCTCCCCGACGTAACTACCCCCGACAAACCCGACAAGCTACTAAGTCTCATCCCTTAACAGTAGAGATCCCTAGGTGCAAGAAAGCCTTTTACTCCAATAGTTTCTTCTCCAGAACTGCGGGTCTTTAGAATTCCCTTCCGGGATTCTGCTTTCCCAACTGTACTGATATGCAGAAGTTCAAGTGTAATGTGAACAAACATCTTTCTACTCATCTCCCTTCATAATGACCCTGCTAATTAAGTCCCTGATAGTAGCCCCCTGCTTCAAAGTGGCACTGTGCCTTGTTTGGGGGGAAAATTGAATAAAAAATAAAAAAAATTTAAAAAGAGTATGAAGGGTTTCCCCTACATTGACCAAGGACCAACTCCAGAACAGATATTACGCGGCTCGAAGGCCAGGTGGTTGCATTCCAATAGTTTTTGGTTTATTTATACGAAAAAAGACAAAAACACTGGAGACGATCACAAAGACAAAAAACGATGTCTGTTTGCAAATATAAGATATTATGATCTAGAAAGTATGCAAAATCTTCTTGCAGAATCTAACTTACACGAGAACTCTGACGCAAAAAGCCTTCCGTGGACATACACAAACACTTACACCCATTTTACCCTTATTATAATAGACTAGCGGAGTGTATCCGGCTTTGCCCTGGTGTTTGGAGGTGTGCCTGTTAAAAGAAAAACGTTGACGGGCGTTTGGAGGTGTAAAAGAAAAAAAAAGTTTTAGTAGGAAAGTAGGATTGAACCCCGAAGCCTTGACGTGAAGGTGGAAATAAAAGGGAAAAAAAGCCAGACACCTAACCACCTCGGCCACGAGAGAAGAGGAATGGATAAGTGTGTTAAAATAAGGTTTATAAAATAAAATATACAAGTGTGAGGAAGTGGTGTGATGTTTGACCTAGTTTTGCGCTGCAAGCCAGTTACTATTTCCCCCACTTTTTGCTTTTCGAAGATGCGTCGAGTTGGTAAAAGTCGGGCAAATTAAATGCATATGCGACTCCCATTGTTAAGTTGTAGTTATTATCATTTAGACATGATATAAAAAGTTTTAAAAAGGAGCAAGCCGACCGAGAAGGCCGACGAAAGAAGCCTTTTGCAAACATACACAAAAAGCGAACATACATACATACGCACACATTTTTGCTTTTATATATATAGATAAAGGGCAAAATGTATGTGTATGCGTGTATTGCAAAAACTTTCAACACACACGACTGATCTTCAGCCGATAAATATAAAAAAAAATTGTGCAAAAACATTCATTCCTTCACTCTCAACTAGGCAGTATTGTACAAGAAGGGGGCATTTTTCGTCGATATTTTCGCGAGTCATCGTCGCCGTAGGATTGACTACACTTAATTTCAACGTTCTCGACTTCTGGTTGCATGATGGAGACATCAGCTAAGACGTTAGACTTTTTTTCCCCCTCCTTCGTGTTACGGGTTCGAGCCTGCTTGCCTAATACCATTTTTTTTTCAACACCTCTTTCCATTTTGCCTGCTGTTGTTTTCATTTCTCCCGCTACTGCCAATACCACTTTTTTTTTTCGCCCCCCCCCCACTTTGAGGGTCCTTACTACACTACCTACACAAACCCAGGTAACACGGCGTACCTCTGCTAGTTTTGTGTATATATATATATATATATATATATATATATATATCAAAATTTAGCGATTCAATGAATTTTAAAATTTATGACGTGAAATGTTTGAGTTTCATATCAAAGATTTTTATTATTCTATGTAAGACAAAGAATACATTAGAAATATTTTAACTCCTTATCCTATAGGGTTTCGATGTCTACCCATCTCTTCAGAGGAGGAAATATAATATTAGCAAATAGCTATAATGGTATAGTGATTACTGCCAGTAATATTTTGTAAATCTTAAATAATCACAAGTTTAGCAACGTTGAGCCTGGTCAGTACCAGATAGTTGATCATCTGTGAATACCAGGCGCTGTATGTAGGAGGACGTCAAAACCTTTTTGCAAGAACTGCAAAAGTTTAACAGTGTAATTTCCTCTGACCAGGATATATACGCGACTGGGATGCGCTTGGGAATTGGATATTCCCTAGACACTTAAACCTGCTTTGAGTGAATGGCGTTGGCTGGCTGTGCATGCATGTATGTATGTATTTACATATGTATGTATATGAGAATGTATAAAATATGCACATCAATGTATATATATATGCGTACGTGTATATGAAGGTATGTATGTGTTTGTGTGTGTATGTTTATGTTATTGTATGCAAAATGTGCTTTTGTGTCTGAGAATTCTCAGTTCAATCGGATTGGAATCCTGTTTATAAAAAAAAAAATTTAAGATTTTCAAAGCATTGCTCTGCACAAAACATCATTCTCCTTACTGCACCCATCCCTGCATATCTTCGGCATGCACCACTTGATGCATGTGTATTTTGTTGCTCATGTTTACGACGCATTCTTTAATGAAATGTGCATCTAACCCCGCCCCTATTCAGTGATCCGCCATTTTAAAAAACCAACTGATAAGTTTATCTGCCCTTTCTGATTTAATCTAATAAAAATATTATTAACTGATCAAATATTTTATTAACGTTATCATCATCATCATTAATATTATCTTTATCATCATCACGATTGTTATCATTATCATTCTTATTATCTTCATCATCTTTAATATCATCACTATTAACTTTATCATCATTATCATTTTTATCATCACCATAACTGATCAAATATTCCCATTAACGTGATTATTATCATTATCTCTTATCACCAGCATCATTATTATCATCATTATCACCATTACTATTATTATCATTATTATCACCATTATTATATCATTATCATTATCACCATTATTATTATATTATTATCATCATTATTATCATCACCATTATTATGATATTATCATTATTATTATTATATTATTATCACCATTATTATTATATCATTATCATCATGATTATCACCATTATTATTATTATATTATTATTATCACCAGCATCATTATTATCATCATTATCACCATTATTATTATTATATTATTATTATCACCATTATTATTATTATTATTATCACCATTATCATTATCACCATTATTATTATCATTATTATTATATTATTATTATCACCATTATTATTATCATTAATCTTATCACCATTAGTATCACCATTGTGATTATCGTTCTTATCTGTATCATCAATATTTTTAACTTTATCATTATTATCATCATTATTATTATGACTACTTTTACTATATTATTATTTACTCATTAGGAGTTAATAATTATAGTAGTAGTTGTAGTATTACTACTGTAGCTGCTCATACTACTACTATATTATTATTATTGAACTGCACTCGTAAATAATAACATCAAATTTCCACTACAAACGATTATTATACTATTGTACCAATGACTACCATGCACACATTAACCTTTATCCTCCGGGCCTCGATATTTGTGATAAAAAAAAAAAATTATTTTGTTTTAATCGAGACGAGGTATTATATTTTCTTCCATGCTAGGAGTTCTTATATTTGTCCTTACCATTCATTCATTAAAAGTGGAAATGTTCGACTGAGCTTCAATCTATGGTTCCTCCTCGCCAAACTTTCACAAGAAAACACTTATCTAGCTGAAAACACTATCAATAATTCCCCCCACTCGTTATCTGTGCCTAAACCTAAACGTAGATTCCATGAACAAAGCTTCTTTCTTAGAACTGCACGCCTGTGGAATTGTCTTCCGTTTTCCTGCTTTCCAGCTGACTACAATATGGTTGTCTTCAAGTTCAACGTAAACAAGTTTCTAATGAGCCGTTACACTTAAGTTAACAAATTTACCGAACTTCCATTACTATCGATTACTTTATTGTCCTTTTGACTACTGTACACTCTTTAACCCTTACCCTTGAGTGGCCTCTCGGCCTTGATAAGTGGTGATGCCTTTGTAAAAAAAAAAAAAAAACCACCAAAGAAACGGAGTGGTGATCCCTGGAATCTGAGCCACAAAAAATCTCCCAACATAACTAATACTCTCAGCTCATTTCTATCATGACTACAAATCACTTTGCATTCTTGTACCAGCCATTTACCATTTTCGGGCTAAAAAGGCCATTCTCATGAATATGAGTGGCAATAAGCCTTCTCAGGATTCAAGTACACTTGATGACTTTCCAGTGGACGTCTAGATGGTGATCTCTGTTGATGGCTTGTGTGAGAACTCCTAGAAGGTACAGATATCTATATATTTATAAAAGTGAGAACACTTCTCAAGCCATATACTCAACGAATTTTTTATCTACAGACTTGAAATTTGGTATATAGGATATTCAGACATGTGGAAAACTTTAATCCGTTTTCATCCAGAAAAACGGGCTGCTAAGGGTAAGAATGTGGGAACTAACCCACATGAATTATAAACGCTGACCGGCCATATGGAAAATGCATCAGAAATAAAGCGAAAAGAAACATCGCATAGAATCAGCACACCAAATGGTCAAGAAAGGTCAAGAAAGGTCAAGAAAGACTGAGGAGAGAAATCACTAATCAAACCTCGACTGAATGAGGGCAAAGAGGATTCAAACCTTGGGGAAGTTTATTGCTACCCAAATTCCATCAAAAACCAATTGTCATTTCCAGCAATGGAAAGCGGCTAAGTCATTTGCAAAGGTTATCGAAAAAAGTAAAGAACACTGGAAATCTAGGAAAACTTGTCACCAAGATTCCAGGGAACACCACCAGTTGTTGTCAGTGAGTAATCTCTGATGATGACTTATTTGAGAACTCCTAGTGAGTACAAATATCTATATATCTATAAAAGTGAGAACACTTCTTAACCTATATACTAAACGAATTTTTGATCTACAGGCTTGAAATTTTGTGTATAGGATATTCAGACATGTGGAAAATTTTAATCCATTTTCATCCAGAAAAACGAACTGCTAATGATCTACATTAAAAAATTGTTATGTGATTTTTATGTTTGCTAACTGTTTCACGAATAAGCTTGCATGAATAGTTGACATTAGATTATTATGTTAAGAATAAGAATAAGTAGTTTGAAAACATCTTTTAAAGGTTGTATCACGTTGGCCTAATGGTTATCGTCCTTGAATCACTGTCTTTAGATTTCAGTTTGATCTCAGTAGTATTTTTTTTTTACTTACAAGAAGTGAACGGTTTAGACAAAGACATAATATTCGAACGAACATGTTTCAGTTTCTGTATTAATTCAAATATAATATTTATGCGTATTTTACGACTGGGCAATGTCGGGTGGCCTGCTAGTATTACATATTTCTGATTTTATAATATTGGATGATGTAGTAATGTAGTCGTATTAGTTTCTGTTTCAAGTTTCGATATCATAGGGTCGAATCTTGAAGTAAATATGGTGAAAAAGAAAGGGAAGAAAAAGAAAAGGAAGGAGAAAAAAAAGAACGAGAAGAAAACCAAAAGAGAGTGAAAGAAATATTGGTAAAGAGAAAATGAGAAAGGAAAAAGAAATGAAAATGAAATCATATGGTATTACTGGAGGAAAGGAGAGTATAGATGAAAAGGAGAAGAAGAAAATAGGAAGAAAGATAGGGAGAGAGAGAAGGAAGGAAAGAGTGGAAGAAAAGGATGAAGAAAAAAGAAAGGAAAGGAGAAAGGGGAAGAAATATAGTATGGCAAGTGAAGGGGGAGAAAAAAGATAAAAGAAAGTAAAAAAGGAAATAAGGATCAGAAAAATAAAGAAAGTATAGAAGAGAGAGAGAGAGAGAGAGAGAGAGAAAGAGAAATAGGAAAAGGATGAAAGAGAGAAAGAAAGAGTGAAAAAGTTATGAGATATAAAGGAGGGAGAAAAAGAGAGATTGATACATATAAGAAAGAAATGAGAGTAAAGAAGAGAAAAACAAAGCATATGAAAGGATATGATGATTGCCACGTCTTGTCAGACGAGTGCCATTCCCTTAGTCACTGAACGCCCATGTGCCTGAAGATGACTTTTCAGTCCTGCTAGCAACTTGCACACACTCAAGCAGGCATGACACTGAAGACGGTCATTGGTTTGGCTGAAACCAACAGCAACGGAACCCGTATCATTGTGCATTTTCATGTGATTGATGAGACATGTCTTGGACAACAGAGCCCAGTCAAACACCTCACAGATCCAAAGATCTCCATGATTGGGCGGTAAGGTTTGACGTTTCCTACATGTTCTCTTGAGCTTCACTCGGACTATCTTGGCTGCTTCAAAGTATTCTGTACCCTTGTATATCAGTGTCCTCCACTGTTTGCAATCATACGCTAGGGACTCCCAACTGTCAACAGGAACATGAAAGCTCACCAGACTCCCCTTGATGCTATCATGAAAACGTTTTGTGGGCTTGTGTTGGGGTCTTTTGCTAAGTAAAATCTCACCATAAAACAACTGTTTTGGGAATCGATAGTCATCAAGTCGGACAAGATGACCCGCCCAACGCATCTGGTTCTTTATAACAATGGTAGCAATACTGGCTGTTTTGACCTTATTTAAGACAAATATATCAGGGACAAAACTATCACACTTTAAACTAAGAATGTGTCTAAGGCAGAGCTAATGAAACCTCTCGAACTCTTCTACATGTGACCGGTACAAGCTCCATGTTTCAGAGGCATAGAGTAAGGATGGCAATACACATGTTTGATATACTGACATTTTAGTTGTCAGAGTTAGATCACCATCAGACCAGAATATTTTGTAACCTTCCAAATGCGTCTAATGCCTTGCTAATTCTGTCTTATTTCCACATCAAAAGTACCATCATTTGATAAGGTACTACCATGGTAGACAAAACATTTTATGACTTCAAGGCGCTTTCCATAGACGAAGATATTAGGTTCCACATACAGATCACCAGGAGAGGGAGTGTACATAACCTTAGTTTTCTTAATGCTAACTGTCCGTCTGAAGCAGATACAAGCATTCGTGAAGACATCCATCACTAATTGCATTTCTACTGGGGAGTGTGTCACCAGGTCAGCATCATCAGCATACAACGGCTCCCTAACAAACCCATCACTAACAAGTGTTTTGACTCTGAATCTTCTGAGGTTGAACACCTTTCCAGTTGTTTGGAATCTAATATAAACACCCACATCGCAACCATGGAAACACTACCAGAGCACAGCAGTCAGATAGAGCGAAAACAATGTTGGTGCAGCTATATCACCCTGCTTCACTCCATTATTATTTTCTGATAGCCGACCATTAAAGTCGATGCAACCCTTCATATTAAAATGAAGTTGTTTGAATTTTTCTGTCAAAGCAGGTGTATAACCAAATTTTCCCAACACTTTCCAGAGTCTCAGTGTCAAATGCCTTGATTAAGTCCAAAAACACCTGGCAAAGAGGCATACACTGCTCAATACAGTTTTCTAAAAGCTGTCTATCAGAAAACACCATATCCACGGTCCCTCATCTACCTCTAAAACCAGACTGGAATTCTGGAAGGATATCAGGACAGATATACTTCTCCAATCAATTTAGTAAGAGCCGTGCAAAAATCTTTCCAACTGCAGTCAGCAGCAAGTTACCTCAATAATTTGCACAATCAGACCTTGCATCCTTTCCTTTGTATAACAATCAGGATGGCATCTATCCAGTCTTGGGCAATTGGGTTACCCTGCTCTACAGACAGTATCAAAGAGTGGACCGCACAATGTACATTGCCACCACCATGTTTCAGCAGCTCCAGGAATGTCATCCATCGAGGTCATCTGTTTTATGCAGTCAACTGTTTCCATGAGAGTCGGTTCAGCATCAAGTTCCAGACAAAAGGAATATTGAGGGATACTTTCTATTACAGCAATATCAACATTGGATGGATTGTGAAAAAGATCACGAAAGTGTTCATGCCATCGATGCATAATTTCATCTGCGGTTTTCAGCAAGTTTTCCCATCCTTCGCCAGGAGTGGTGTAGTTGAAGAGGATTTCGGACCATAGGCCTGATGAAGCAAAGCGTAAAATGTCTTGATATCTCTATGATCGTAGGCAGTCTGTATCTCGCTGGAGAGGTCAGACCACCATTTGCTTTTTATTTGGCACAAACAACACTAAACCTCACTCTGCACAGAAGAGAAGTGGGCAGCAAGAGGTGAAGAGTTGAGAAGTTTCAAATGAGTTTTCCGCTCTTTATCAATTTGAAGGTTAATTAGATTGGAGTCAGCAAACCAATGTCAATGTATCGGAATCTTCAACCTAAGAGCTTCAACACTTTTTTGGTATATTGTATCTCTTACTGCCTTCCAATCACAATCTGAAAAATCCACCTGATTAATTCAAAGCAGATAGCAAGGAACTTTGTATGACTGGATCCTTCAATTTGGAGACATCAATGCACTTAGGTACTTTGACTCCATTGAAACTGCTTTTCTTACGAATTGTAATCGAGTTTAGCTCTGAACATTAAATGATCAGTACTACAGCCGGCAGCAAACATTATTTTAACTTTACAAAAATTTCCAAGATTATCACATCTACACAGTATGTAATCAAGTAAATGGCCATGTTTAGACTGGAGACAAAACCAGGTCTCCTTGTTTTTCTGGTGAAAAAAGTGTTGGTGATAACGAGATTTAGTTCACTGCAGAAATGGAGGAGCAGCATACCATTTGAATTGACTCTGCTAATGCCATATGGACCCAACGGAGACCAAGTCTCATTGTCTTATCTGACCCGTGCATTGACGTCATCAAGTCTCATTATCTTATCTGACCCGTGCATTGACGTCACCAAGTCTCATTGTCTTATCTGACCCGTGCATTGACATCACCAAGTTTCATTGTCTTATCTGACCCGTGCATTGACGTCACCAAGAACCACCAAACTCTCAGCACTAGGTAAACCGGTGATAACAGATCTAAGCATATGATAAAAGGAAGTAATATCGTCTTCAGACGAATTTAGAGTCAGTGCATAGACAGAAAGAACATTGATGTAACGACTCATTGCTCGGTTATTTATGCCAACTGGCTGCTCGATCTTGTCAATTAAGGAGTTCTTAACCACAAAGCCCACACCAGCCTCATGCCTCTCCTTTTTAAATCCACCAGACCGGAAGATCGTCTAGCCTGACTCATGCTCAACCAGTTGATCCTCACCTGCGAAACGTGTTTCAGAGAGTGCACGAATATCTACATTGTATCTTTGCAAGAGAGGCCTTTTGTCGCCTGTGTGCAGATCAGTTACTATATGTTTCCAGTCTGTTAAGCTTACATGCTTCTCAACTTCTCCATCACCACAGGACTTTTTTGTTTCTTTTTGTAGACAAATGTTTGAGGGCGTATCTGTCCAAAGATGTTATTACAGAGTTTTAGCTTTATATGACAGCTAAGTCTCTTTCTTGGTTCAAAATGTTAAGATCCGGTAACAAGCAAGAGCAAGATAGACAATAATAAGTCAAATGCAGACCAGCTTAATGCAGGTACTGGTCTTCTGCTTTATGTTTTTTTTAAATCAGAGATTTGCCTTCCCTAGGCGGTGGGGGGGGGGCTTCACTACGCAATATGGGAGCCCTCTCCACCCCAATGTCATTCGATCCATGTTTGGGACTTTGGTTTATTATATTAATTTAATAGTACCCATCATCACCATGGTCATGATGATCATTGAGGAATTTTACCATTTTAAATGCTCTTGCAATTTGAAAATTGCACATACACCGCAACTCATGACTGCCTGTTCTACATATCATATGTATTGGATTGTTTTATTTATCCATGCTTAAATTAATTACACCGATCATCACCACCATCGTCATGATCATTGAGGAATTCTTCTGTTTGAAACGCTTCTTCATTTATGTATGTACATGTGTGCGTCTGTGTGTGTATGTGGATGTGTGTGCATGCATATATATGTGTGCGTGTGTATATATGCATGTATATGTGCATGCATGTGTGTATATATATATGTGTATGTGTGCATATGTATGCGCATGTATATATGTATTTGTGTATGTATGCATGTGTATGCACTTGCATGTATGTGTGTATGTGCATGCATGTATATATATATACATATGGGCATGCATGTATGCATATGTATGTGCATATATGTATATGTGTGTACATGTACATATATGCGCATACATATGCACACATGCATGCCCATATATATATATATATATATATATATATATATATACACACATGCATGCACATACACACATACATGCAAGTGCATAAGTTGCTGGAATCCATATTAAATAGAGAAATAGTCAACCACCTCAGCAGGAATAACCTTCTTAGTGACACACAATATGGTTTCCGCTCTGCAAGATCTACCGCAGATGTGCTGATGGTTATATCCCACAGGATTAGTGAATCTCTTGACAAAGGCTTCCTTTCTAGGGCAATTGCTCTCGACATATTAAAGGCCTTCGACAAGGTATGGCATAAGGGTCTACTTCACAAGATTTCCAGCTACGGTATAACTGGAAATGTTTTCTCAATCATTAAATCATTTCTCTCCGATAGGCTTATAAGAGTAGTGGTAGATGGACAAAAATCGGAGGCCTGTAATATAAATGCTGGAGTCCCTCAGGGGTCAATCCTGGGCCCAACTCTCTTCCTGATCTACATCAATGACCTCCCTAAACACATACTTAAATCATTCGTTGACATCTATGCTGATGACACGACCATCTACGGCAACACATCAAAGGCTGTAAATGACAAAGTTCTCTCTGATTCTCTCTCCTCTGATCTCGAGCGCGTGGTTCAGTGGGGGAAGATGTGGCTGGTTACCTTTAATGCATCCAAAACCAAACTCCTATCCTTACATCATCAACGCTCTGATCCCCATCTGGCATCAATTGTGATGGATGGCTCTCGTCTGGGTGAGGCCCCGTGTTTTGACAAGCTTCTGGGTTTGACCTTTACTCCTGATCTGAAATGGAACACGTACATCAAGTCTGTTGCCAAGGTCGCTGGAAAGATGGTGGGATCCTTCTACCGCTCCAGAAGATATCTCACTACGGATGCAATTCTCTATCTATATAAAAGCCAAGTACGTCCAAGGATGGAATACTGTTGCCATATCTGGGCAGGAGCTGCTAAAAACAGCCTATCCTGCCTTGACAGAGTACAAAATAGACTTCGTGGCTTAGTGGGGGATGCCCTTTTCTCTACCCTGCAACCTCTCTCCCACAGAAGAGACGTTGCGAGCCTGTCCTTGTTTTATCGTTATTTCCATGGCAGATGATCGTCTGAACTCCAATCTCTGGTCCCCCCTCGCCAATCTTTCACGAAAAACACCCGTCTAGCTGAATCCACTGTGAAAAATTTCCCCCACTCTATATCTGTGCCTAAATCAAAACGCAGATTCCATGAACAAAGCTTCTTTCTTAGAACTGCACGCCTGTGGAACTCTGTTCCGTCTGCTTTCTTCCCTCCGGACTACAACTTGGATGTCTTCAAGTCCAATGTTAACAAATTCCTAATGAACCGCCCCCTTAAGTAAACATATCAGCAAATCTCCTCACTAACGTAATGTATTTGCAATAACCCTTATTCCTGAGTGGCTTCCGGGCCTTGATAAGTGGTGATCACTGTAAAAAAAAAAAAAAAAAAAAAATGTATCTGCACATGTATGCGTATGTGCATATGTGTGCATGTGTACATGTATGTATTTTTTATTCATGTGTATGTGTTCATGTGTGTGTAGGTATGTGTGTATATGTATGAGCATATATGCGTGTGCATATATGTACATACATATATATGTGTGTGTGTGTGTGTGTGTGCAGATGTGTATATGTATGTGGGTGCTTGTTTTTATGTGTATATATGTGTATGCATATGTAGTCAGGTCTAGCCTGGACGTGTGTTAAAAGCACACGTATGCCTTAGTGCACGTCATGATCACTGCCACACAGATGAGGCTCTGATGACAGCGAGTGTCATGTGACGGATAACTGGACCCCCACTGCCTTGTGGGTCAAGGTTTCTTTAACCAAAGGATAAGGGTGAGGCAACCCTGACAGAAACCCCCAGAGGAGCTTAGCCTGTCAGCTGCAGAATGCATAAAAGATATACATACATACATACATACATGATGATTGCAACGTCTTGTCAGACGAGTGCCACTCCCTCAGACATTTAAAATCCATGATTCCAAATGTCTGAGGGAGTATCTATACAAATATGATGTTACAGAGTCTTAGCTTTGTACGACAGCTAAGTCTCTCTCTCGGTTCAAAATGTTGAGATCCAGCAACAAGCAAGAGCAAGATAGCCAGCAACAAGTTAAACTGCAGACCAGCTTAATGCGGGTACTGGTCTTCCGCTTTATGGTTTTTTAAATCAGAGATTTGCTTCTCCTAGAAAGGTTGCCTTCACCACGGCTTATGGGAGCCCTCTCTACCCCAAAATACATACATACACACATACATACTTACCTACAGAGAGAGAGAGAGAGAGAAAGAGAGAGAGAGAGAGAGAGAGGACGTTACAATCAGTTACAAATATGCAGAAATTTTTTCAAAATCTAACATTCGCAGAAGGATTTTCCTTCTTTGAGCATCAAATTTAGTAATAGATTTGGAATAACATGCTTACCCAATTACTATTTTATGAAAATTCCAAAGAACTAGTATTTTTTAACTCCTTCTCCGTTTTTTAAATTTTTATTATTTTTTAAATGCCTTTTTAGTTTAAACCTTTCTTTTAATTTGACTTTTTTTTTTTTGCCGCAGCATCACTTTTGAATAAAATAATAAAAAAAAACACTATTGCCGTCTCAAGTGCACCGCTCAGCATAAATGAAACTTTGAATCACCAATAAGGAATGCAATCGTTTTTGTAGAAGATCCAATTACAAGCCTTGCGAAAAATGGAAGCAACAAAAATTGAAGAGGGAATAAAAAGGGGAATAACTGAGACCCTACCCGCCATATTTATCCCAAGCCTTAATTTAAAAATATATTTTTTTTTTACTGTTCTAATCAAATCACAATGAATGAAACATCTTTTTATAGTTTTAATTCTTTTTTTTTTTAAATAGACTCATTCAATTGTTTTAAATAGAACAAGTTATTAAAAAAAAAAAAAAATAGATGTATTCTTTTTTTATAAGCCAATTTTTGGTAGAAAAATTAATACTCCATTTTAGTTAAGGAGGGTTATTAGGTGATATGCATTCTGGTCTGCAAAAAATGCCTGAGCAGTCCGGTCGACATTCTCTGCTAAGGATACCTCAGGTGATTAGAATTAAACTAACCATATCCCAACCGACAATGACAAAGCTACTGTCGAACTTTGGTTTGTTGAGAGCGAATACTCTAACACCAATAAATTCTTTGAAATTTTCTCAATTTTGGAGATGAGGATAATTTGTATCAATTGGATTATTTGGACTACTATTCGCACCTTCAGTGTTATTTTTGTATCCTATGTTTATTTTAGATGTGTAACCTTACTAGTTATTACGATATATATATATATATATATATATATATATATATATATATATATATATTAGTGATGGGACGATTCCAATAGTTTTCCTGATTCTGATACAATTACAGATTCTGTTTTAAATTCCCGATTCAGATACAATTACCGACTCTGATTCCCATTCTTGTAAAATCTCTTAGTATGTAGTTGTAGAGTTGTTTTCTCTTTATTATTTTATTTTCAGATTATCATAAAAGAAATTAAAAAAAAAGACATGCATTATATGCATAGATTTTTGCAAACGTAAATGGAATGATCTATAGATTTTAATTTTAATCTTTTTAAAATTAATAAATATTTTATGTTATCTTTAGCAACAGCAATGGAAAATTAAGATATAAACAAAAAATAAAACAAAAAAACAACTAAAGGAATCGTTTTTGGCATTGAAAAATAAGCTACTCATAAATAATTAAATATATTAGTATTGGAAAAATTGGGACGATTAATCGAAATCGAGAATTGGAAAAATTGTAACTTTTATTAGAATCGGTATCAGAAATTAAAGCTTATTTTTCAATGCAAATAATAATCTTTGTCACTGAGAAGGATTGGCAGAGTGTACCGGTTACATAAACCAGTCGTCCAAAATGGTGTTTTTTAATTTTTTTAAAGTAAGCATCTGAAGAGTATGTGACTAAAAATGCAGCAACAAAAAATTTTGTAGACTTGTTAATGTGGAGATTTGATGAAGTGTTTACTTAAGGGGGCGGTTCATTAGGAATTTGTTAACGTTGGACTTGAAGACATCCAAGTTGTAGTCAGGTGGGAAGCAGGCAGACGGAACAGAGTTCCACAGGCGTGCAGTTCTAAGAAAGAAGCTTTGTTCATGGAATCGACGTTTTGATTTAAGCACAGATAAAGAGTGGGGAAAATTTTTCACAGTGGATTCAGCTAGACGGGTGTTTTTCGTGAAGGATTGGCGATGGGGGGGGACCAGAGATTGGAGTTCAGACGAGCACCTGCCATGGAAATAACGATAAAACGAGGATATGCTCGCAACGTCTCTTCTGTGGGAGAGAGGTTGCAGGGTAGAGAAAAGGGCATCCCCCACTAAGCCACGAAGTCTATTTTGTACTCTGTCAAGGCAGGATAGGCTGTTTTTAGCAGCTCCTGCCCAGATATGACAACAGTATTCCAATGTTTATCATTTTATCATTTATCAGTGGAATATTTTGCTTTAAACATAATCAAATAAAAAAAAAAAATTGAAAGAATCGTTTTTGACATTCGAAAATAGGCACACATTTTTCCAATTTTTCTCACATTATATATATAACGCACAAATAGAACAACTCAAAAATAAATTAAATTCAGTGGAACCATCCATAAAATTTACACCCGAACTCTCTAGCTTTTCTAGATATTCTTACAAGTATCATCAGATCAGAAAACGATTTGAGTTTCAAAGTACATAGAAAAACAACACACAAAAACGATTACATTCACTACTACTCGCACCACAATGATAGAATAAAAACTGGCATGATCATTGTTATTTTTTCTTGCGTGCCTTTAGAATATGTAGCTCCCAATATCTTGATGATGAAATTAAAGATATTACGAACGCTTTAAAAACATTACAATAATCGGACTTATTTCATTTCTAACGTAAAGAAAAAAGCCACAAAAATATATTCTAATATAAACAAACAGAAATATAAAACAACAGATACCTCCCTACTAAACAGACATCTCTTTATCCCTACCCATTCTAATAAAAAAATTTCCCCACTCTTTATCTGTGCCTAAATCAAAACGTAGATTCCATGAACAAAGCTTCTTTCTTAGAACTTCACGCCTGCCTGCTTCCTTCCTGACTGCAACTTGGATGTCTTCAAGTCCAACGTAAACAAATTCCTAATGAACCGCCCCCTTAAGTAAACACTTCATTAAATCTCCCCACTAACGTACTATACTTGCAATAACCCTTATCCCTGAGTGGCATCAGGGCCTTGATAAGTGGTGACCACCGTGTAAAAAAAAAAAAATACAGAAATTTGCGACACTCAATAGACTTGGTATATATTCGATACAAACAACTTCTTCAACAATATAACAAACATTAAAAACCACTAAACACTCCCCCAAAATCCTCACATCCAACGCCGGCATATACTCTATTCCTTGTAATGACTGCCACCAAACATATATAGGTGAAACACAACGTAATTTAGAAATAAGACTTAATGAACATAAAAGAGATATAAAGAATGGAAGCTCCTTAAATGCACTTTTCTGCCATTGTGCTGAACATGATCACTCGTTTAACTTTGATCATGCAAAAATTATCAAATTCGTTGTAGATAGAGCTAAACGAAGACTTCTAGAATCAACACTTATTTCAAATAATAACACCATCAAGCAAAGAAAAGGTTTCTACAATTTAACCCCTATATGCAAAATATGAGTACAGATCCTGGGTAATCAGTCTATATGTCCTTAACCGTCTTTCCTCATATAATTTAAACAAAATAAGATAAATAAAAAATAAATTAATGTGCATGTACATATGTATTTGAATAATCGCTTTAATGTGTATGTATAAGCATAGAATAATCCAACCTTTCCGCACGCACATTTATAGTTTTGGCCCAAAATGTGAAGGACTTTAGGATGATTTCCTTTTCATTCGCATGTGGTCTGTAATCGTTTTCATCTACAATTTTCCTACGAAATCCTGATGATGTCCCCTGAAATAGGGACGAAACGTTGATTACTATTTTATTAATTCTCGGTTTTTCTTCTCAAACAACATTATATATATATATATATATATATATATTTTAGCAAAAGTACCCGTCGTTGACTGGGTTCAAAAACAGCCTACAGAAAATGGACTCTGATTTATGAAAGTATGATAGCTTATGAAAAGGAAGGGTTGTAAAGAGATAGCTTCGAATTTAGGGGTATCAAAACCAAAGCAAAATATGATGAAAGTAAAAATAAAATAGATAAACCCCATAATTTATTATACCATACCTGTTCACACTGAAACACTTATCACAATATAATCTGTGGATCTATATTAAAAATCTTTGTTCAACTTTGTGACATATTTCCATTCTATGGAGGTCAGGTGCGAACGAACACCCCATAATTTTATTATACCATATTTCTTAAAACTGAAACATAATTATCAAAGTATACTTACGCAGATAGATATGAAAAGTCTTTATTAAAGTTTGTGCTTATTTCCATTCTATGGAGGCCAGACGCGAACGCAGACCCCACAATTTTATTATACCATCCCTATTTAAGTTAAAACATACTTATCAAAGTATTATTATGTATATCTATATCAAAAACATTATGCCAGATCAAACATAGCCATTCATGTGTATCGATACATCTTCTATCATTATATGTGATCAGTTTTCTATAATAGTCAACCATATAGGAGCCTATTCGTGACCAGACACACACAGAGATGTTCAGCTTTATATTTTATATATATATATATATATATATATATATATATATATATAAATTTCATATGATAATTAACATATCACAAACTAGATCTTAAAATAATAGTTATTTTTAATATTTTTACTCATATATATTATTGCATATATTTTTACTCATATATATTATTGCATATATTTTTACTTATATATATTATTGCATATATTTTTACTTATATATATTATTGCATATATTTTTACTTATATATATTATTGCATATATTTTTACTTATATATATTATTGCATATATTTAACTTATATATATTATTGCATATATTTTTACTTATATATATAGTATTGCATATATTTTTACTTATATATAGTATTGCATATATTTTTACTTATATATATTATTGCATATATTTTTACTTATATATATTATTGCATATATTTGTTGTATTTTCCACTGGAGAGAGATGTATTTAACAGCTGCCCTGTTTTTAAATCTCTTAAATAGCTAAATGGTAAACAGCTGACGATCGTTTTCTATTTAACAATTTAAGTTTAGGTAAAGTTTTTTTGTACCGTGATAGAATTCTCTCATACAATTGTGGATTTTGCGAGCAGAAAATCGGCTTCTGCAAGTTCTAAGTCTTTTATGTATGATCAATTTAGTCGGTTTTTTTTTCCAGAAATTTTAACTGCATTTTATTTATTTGTTTAGAATTTTGTAAAAGACTCCAACCTCTTTAGACCAACATATATTATATATACACTAGGCTTTTTGAATGCAAGGGCCCATGGCGTAGTGGATAAAGTACTTGGTAAATTCAGTTCTAAGTAACACTCTTCAGAAGGGTGAAGGTTTAATCTTTAGTTTACAGTTGTAAATTACTTTATAGTTATAGCCAGTCATTACTGACAGAGGGAGAGCATGCTACCCCCGTGGATTAAATAAAGAGTTCCATTCAAATTTTTGTGCAGATTCTTGAGTTCGATAGAATTTCCAAGATCGACAAGATACACCTGAAGAAGTTACTTCGACCGAAACGTTATGAAAATGACACTCAAAATGAGAACAGTAGTCTGTAGAATTCAAATAATCCTCAAAAATTCAAAATATAATTGTAATTAGAAAGTTTTGCTTGACAGAGTGGATACTTATAGCTACACAAATAAATACACATTTAATACACATTTGTCTTTATTATAGAGTGGAGGATATTTCATTCCTAAAAATGTTAATATAAGATGTATTCGTTTATGTATATCCATGTTTTATATGCGAGGAAATCATGCAAGCTTGGGTTGTGTATGCTTTGAGCAACTCCTAAAAATTCAACAGAAAAAGTGAATTAAAAGCAGTTTGGAATTTGCAAAGAAACATAGCATTACAGCCCGACGGTGCCCGGGTGTTTGGAGGTGTATGTTGAGCAAAAAAAAAAAAAAAGCGGGCAATTTTTTTTTTTTAACTTTGACCCCTATTATGACCCATTAAAATTTATTGTTTAGGGCTCAAATCAAGTTATTAAGTTAGATTCATGTCCAAGGAACCTATATCTAAAATTTCAAGTGTTTAGACCCAGAATTGTCGGAGGAGTTTGGTAGAGTTCTCAAAGGTCAAATCGTTGAACTTTGACTCCTAACCAGCCGAATTTCTGGCCGAAAACGGATTACAAAGATATTCCCAAATCTCAGTACCCTGTATATCAAATTTCGAGTCTGTAGACTGAAAATTGACGGAGATATTGTGTAGGGAAATGTACACAGACAGCCAGACACACACACTTTCATATATATATATATATATATATATATATATATATATACTAGCATTTCAGCTCGGCGTTGCCCGGGTGTTTGGATGATCATGTTGAGCAAAAAAAAAAAAAAAAAAAAAAAAAGTTATATAGGAAGGCAGGCTCGAACCCGTACCACGAAGGAGGAAAAGAACGGGAGAAAAAAGCTTGACGTCTTTATGGTTACGACCACCGCCAAACCTGAAGTGACTTATGTTTAAATTAAGGCTAAGCAAAAGGAGAGGATATCTTTCAGAAATATCGGCGAAAAAAGCGCCCCCCCCCTGTAGAAAAGTGCCTAGTTGAAGGGGAAGATATTAATGTTTTTAGCCAATTTTTCGAAAGGTCGAACTTTAAAACGATACTAAGCTTGGTAAAATCCGTAACCCTCTGTCGAAAGTTTTAGGCAGACATGCAAACATATATACATACATTTATATATTGGTAACTAAATTTTTCGGCCCAAAAAAGCTTGCCCTATCTGTGAATACCCTTTATGTAAAATTTCAAATGTTTAGACCAGAAATTGTCTGAGTAATTTGGTAGAGACCGTAGAGGTCAAAGTTTTTTTTAACTTTGACCCCTATCATGACCCCTTAAAATTTATTGTTTTGGGCTCAAATCAAGTTATTAAGTTAGATCCATGTCCAAGAAACCTATATTTAAAATTTCAAGTGTTTAGACCCAAAATTGTTGGAGGAGTTTGGTAGAGTTCTCAAAGGTCAAATCGTTAAACTTTGACCCCTTAATTGCCTAATTTCTGGCCGAAAACGAATCACAAAGATTTTCCCAAATCTCAATACCCTGTATATCAAATTTCAAGTCTGTAGACTTAAAATTGACAAAGTTATTGCATAGGGAAATGTACACACACACAGATACACAGACACATTCACTTTTATAGATATATATTATACACACACACAAACTGATAGTTGATGTCTGCTAAAAATCATATTAAAAAATTCTATGACCCAAGCGGTGCTGATTCAGGAGAGCTGTGGTTGGGGATTGCACACAATTACACAGGCAGCTACCTTTACAGGGGTGTCCACTGTCTCTTGAGACTGAATGAAGGCATCGATTGATAATATATATATATTATATATATATATAAAGCTGAATGTCTGTGTGTGTGTGGTCACGAATAGGCTCCTATATAGTTAACTATTTTAACAAGCTGATTATATATAATGATAGAAGATGTATCCAGACACAGGAATGGGTATGTTTGATCTGGCAGAACGGTGGTTCAGTAAAATTGTGGGGTCTGCATTCGCGCCTGGTCCACAAAGTATGAAACTAAAAAATTTTAAAAAAATTAAAAAAAAAAACGTTTACAAGTGTTTTTGATATAGATGTACATAATAATACTTTGATAAGTATGTTTTAACTTAAATAGGGATGGTATGATAAAATTATGGGGGGTTCGTTCGCACCTGATCTCTATAGAATGAAAATATGTCACAAAGTTGAACAAGGGTTTTTTAATATAGATCCAAAGAATATAATGATAAATGTTTCATATCGGAGCCTATTCGTGACCAGACACGCACACAGCTATATATATATATATATATATATATATATATATATATATATATAGCCGAATAAAAGATATATCTGCCTTACTTAAAAAATGCTAGTTTTATTTTTGGTGTCTTTAAACCCCCACCCACTATTTTTGCTAATGAGGATACTGTTTTATAAAATCAAATGACAAAATTATTGTTCAAGACGTATTTTCTATCCCAATAAAAACATCGTTTCCGAAACGATCGTACAATTTATTGATTTTGTTTGTTCTTCCTTTTGAAACCGATTTTTAATTATAAATTATGAATCATTTTACTCAATATTAAAATAGCTCTAGGATATCTATACCTATCGAGCTTATTATATATCTACATTACAACGAGCACTGTTTTCTTTGTATTGTATTAATGCATTTACTAATACATTAAAATAAACTCTGCTCTTTAGACTGTTGTTCTAATTCCTTTAATATATATATATATATATATATATATATATATATATATATATATATATTATTTATTCGTGGATAAACAGTTACATTTAGTCGCTATAAACAGCCATCTGTTTCAGTCAATGAGACTTCGTCAGGCAACCCTGAACCATTCAACGCCATAGAAAAAAAGCTGGCATCGAATGGTTCAAGGTCGTCTGATGGAGTCTCATTGACTGAAACAGATGGCTGTTTGTAGCGACCAAATGTAACTGTTTACTCTCGAATAAATAATGCAAATATTTTGCTCTTGTTATCAAGCACTATCTAACAACCTCGTTGTATTCATTAGTCCCTAGTTTTGAACATCTCAAACCTGAATTTATATAACAGAGAGAGAAGGAAACAGACAGATGTATAGTTAGGACCATGATTTTTACATGTTCAATAGACCGAGAAAAATAACAGAGATAAGCAAAAAAAAAAAAAAAAAAAAAAAGAAAAACTACAAGAGACAATCGATTTTAGAAAGAGAAAATCAGAGAGACAGAAAGTGAAAAGAGTGAATTTGCTTCCAGCTTTCTTTTGAACTTTCCAAGAACAACTACAAGGCTTCTCCTCACCCTCCCTCTACTGACCTCTCTCCTCATCAACCAACAGACATAGGATGAGAATGAAATGGGTGTGGAGGGGGGGGAAGGAGGAATCAACGTCGGTAGGTGAACACAAAGGCATGCAACGCCTGTAGCACATCGTCGCTTTACTTTTATCATTATTTAATTAATTCTTTCCAAATTATTATTGCTTGTAGTTTTCAGTGTTTATTCTCATTTTATCATGTTCTGCTTGTGCATGGACCTGCCGTTGCCCGGGTGTAAATTTACCAAATATCCTGAAAGACTTTCAATTCATATAGTTCTCAAATTTATTATCGTACTACACGATTAATCAGATTAATCACCATTTTGAAATACATTAAAGGTTAATATAGTTTGCTTGAAGCATTGTTACGTGTGTATATAAAGGAAGTTTACAGGCGGCAATATAATGCATTATCGGATAGACACAAAAATTGAAACAAATTAAGATATATAACGATGGCACAAGCTATGCAGATTCACCTTTCATAATGAAATATATGAAATCTATATATATGAGAGAGAGAGAGAGAGAGAGAGAGAGAGAGTGATTGTGTTTGTGTGTGTGAGGACAACTCCCAACCTATATACTCAACGAATTTTTGATCTACAGACTTTATTTAATGTTACGTTTAATACCTAAGTATTTCTGTTTATGATAAATAAAGAATCTGCATTAATTAAAATCTAGTATTTATACATAGTTTACGACCGGCCTGCTAGTACATTCATAAAAGTGAGAATGTGTGTGTTAGAGAGGACAATTCTCAACCTATATACTCAACGAATTTTTCATCTACAGACTTGAAATTTGGATATAGGATATTCAGACGTGAAAAACGCTTTAATCAGCTTTCATCCGGAAAAAGGGCTGCTGAGGGGTCAACATTAAAATAATGGTACTTGGGGAGGGGTCATCAGATTTTTATCTGTTTGTCAGCTGATTCACGAATGCGCATTCGTGAATCGTTCACATGACAAATTACTTATGTTAAGAATAAGTAGGCTTGAAAATGCTTTTTAAAGAACGTATCAAGCTGGCCTAATGGTTATCTTATTTGACCCACTGTCTTTAGGTTTTGGTTTTAATCTCAGCTCGAGCATATTTTTTATTTACAAGAAGTGAACTGTTCAGAAAAAATAATACTCGCATGCATAGGTCTCAGTTTATTCCTGCTTTTTTTTTTTTTTTACTTCATTATATTTAAAAAAAAGGAATTTAACATTACGTTTAATACTTACGGTATTTATGTTTATAATAAATAAGAATTCTGCATTAATTAATCATCTTACATTTTAAACTTGCATTGTGTTCTGACTTGCGTCAGCATGGTCAAATGGAATTTCCATGTTGTATAATATTTCAGAAATTTTTTCCATCATCAGATCTGCGTTTGACTTTAATTTAAACGTGCATCTGGGGACTGTGTCTATAAAATTGAGGGTTTTTTTTTAAATATATGAATGGCCCCTGACTTGTTGGGTTAACATTAGTACATTGTACATTAGTATATACATGGTATATTTATTTAAAAAAAAAAAAAAAAAGCATTGTTGCTAAATAAAACTCTACATCATCCAATCAAACCCTTAGTTGCTCTGGTGATCGATTTCAGGTTTACCTACTATTTCTGTGATTTATTCATTTACTAGCTGGACGCCCGGCGTTGCCCGGTCATACAAGATGCTTATACATGATATTTTAATTTATGCAGATTACCTATGTATTATTTTAGAATTAATCCTCTATTGAATATTATATATTACGAGGAATAATTTGCCCGGTGGAATAATTCGCAAAATAAAAAATAATAATGATTTCGTCTGTGTTTGCTTAAATATCACGACAGCTGATATTTGGGCGTGATGATCTTAAATATAGTCTCTCTTCTCTTATAGATAAAAATAATTTGTACAGGGAAATAAGTTAAATTACGCCGGCCAAGGTTACACTGGTATAATGTAGAATATTCCTCTGTTAAAATTATTTTTTTATCGATAAGAGAAGAAAAACTATTTTTAAGATTGGATTTTTTCGATTTTTGATGCTTATCGGATGAATTTCTGCACGAAACATATCTTACAACACTGCCAGATATATAAATTACCTTTGTGTGAAATTTGCAAAAGATAAGCCCAACCGTTTCGGAACCTATGAGGAAAGAACTGACACACAAAAAGTGACTTTTATGTAATAGTAGATATAGAGATTTATGTAATTTTTTTAGTGTTCTCTTACTACTGTATTCGTCCTTCCTCCTAGCATCTAATAAATTCAATGTGCAAGCAACCAAGCAAGATTATTAGAGTATTATATAGATTAGCTTTAAAAATTTCAAGAAATTCAAATTATATATAACAAAGTATTTGAACGTTTCTGTCGCGACCACGTGTTTCAGTTTTTCCCAAGATAGGCAGTCGCCATTTTGTGTGATGTGCTTTCTTGAGAACACGCGAGGTTGAAATAAAACGGGGAAAAAAGACAATAAAAAAATAAAGGGTTGAATTTGCATATGTGTACACTTATTCTCAAGGAGATAATTTTTCAAAGACAAACATAAAAGAAGATTTACAAAACATGATAAAGTGGGTGAAATCGACAAATAAAGTTTAAAAACAGAAAAAAAAAAAAAGACTACGTTAATTGTCCAAACAAAATTAAAAAGAACATAACTTGTTAGGGTAAACAAATACAGATTTGCACGAGTAATGGCGAAATGAATGGGACTTAATTTGTTCTTTGTTGTCTTTGTAACCAGACGAGTTCTTGCTGTGAATGTTTTGAAGGGGTGCAAAGATAAGAACTTTATTGATGATATCTGGAAGCTTATAGTTGCAACTAATAAAGGCCATAAAGATGGTAGCTCTGCTCTGGGGGTCAAGTGAGGCTGTAACCAGAATACAAGGGTAGTTTCAAAAGTAAAGCCTCCTATTTTTTAAATCAAAAAGTAGAATAGCTACTAAGACGAGAGTGGTACCATTAAAACAAACCACCTTTTGTGCTCCAAATTTTTTTTTCCATAGTCATCACCATTCGCAATGCACTTTTGTCAGAGATGAACGATGGCTGTGTATGAGTGTCCGGAGTGCGCTTTGTCATATGAGACTTCATATGTACACTTATTCTTATAGAGTTAATTTCTCAAAGAGGATAGTTGTGATCTGGGAATCTCATCAGACTGCAAGCAGGAAACAGGGAAGGAATTCCAATGCAATGTTCTAAAAATAGCATTTTCGTTTATGGAAGTTCTGTTTAGTTTTTACTACAGAGAGAGAGAGAGAGAGGGGGGTAAACAAAATGAATGGGACTTAATTTGTTCTTTGTTGTGTTTGTAGATAGACGAGTTGAGGGGGGGCTACAAAGAGTGGAGTTTTATTGATAATATCTGGGAGCCTATAGTTGCAACCAGAAAGGTCAAAGATGGCAGTTCTGATCTGGGAGTCTCATCAGACTTTAAGCAGGAAATAGCGAGGGAATTCCAATGTCTAGTAATTCACAAATGCGATGTTCTACAGAAAAAATTTGTTCATAGAAATTCTGTTTGCTTTTTAGTAGAGAGAGAGAGTTCTTTGCTGTGGTTGTAACTAGACGAGTTCTTGCTGTGAATGTTTTAGGGGGTGCAAAAATCGGCGCTCTATTGATATCTGCGAGCCTATAGTTGTAACCAGTATAGGTCATAGAGATAACAGTTTTAATCTGGGAGTCTCAAACTGCAAGCAGGAAACAGGGAGGGAATTTCAATGTGATGTCGGGGTCACCATTATAATAATGTTGTAGTTGTCCATTGCGTCTCTTTGTGAGTCGTTGAGTTGAGTGTGTCATGTCGACTGTGTGATTGTGAGTTGTAGCGTTGAGGGACGTTAGTGAGTCTTCGCGACGAACGAGTCTATAGTGAGTCATGTCTCTTTTTTGTAGGTAAAAACTCTCATTGGTTCTCGTCAGCGGAATTGAAATCCCGCAGCCAAAACATCGCTCTGCTACAGGAGGATTGGATTTCCTAATAAAATTATTTTTTGACGGTGTTTCTGCGTTTTGCATTGTTAGATGAAATTACAGACTATATTTATACAAGTAACGGAACGTATTACTTTCTCTTCGTTAAATTCGCCACTTTGTTTTCACTTGACCATAACGCCGAACAATTCAAAACAAAACAAAAATCCTGGAATACAATTTCAGAGTTTGTTTTACAATCCACAGAGGTACAAAACGTGGCAAAAAACAATATATATATATATATATATATATATATATATATATATAACGAATAAATGTTATGTAAGGCAAAATAAATTACTTTTCTATCTAACTGAATAATTTTTTAGTGTTTTTATTTAATATAAAATGTTTAAATGGCCGCGATGTATTTGAAGTCTCGACAAAGACTTAAAAAATAAAATAAATAACACAAAAAAGTGGTAAATAACCACCCAATAAATGTAACCGTGACATTTGTTGGGTGGGTTTCCATCACACTTTTGTTTCATTTCTTTAAGTAATTATTATCGAGACTTCAACGATGTAAAGACACCGCGCCCATTTTTTTCTTGTTCTCTGAGAGCGCTAAATATTATTTGTCTTTCGAACCGAATAAACATTTTACATTAAATAAAAACATTGCAAACTTACCCAAGGTAGAAAAGTAACTTATCTTGCCTTTGATAATATTTATTTGTTATATATTTGTCTTTTGATAACTTTTTCGGGCCTCTGCGGATTGTAAAACAAACCCCAATTTCATCATGTTATGAGATTAAAATAGAAACGTTATTTTTTTTCCTTGATAGGATTTTCATTTTGAAGTCATGTTTTGCAGTGTGTGTGTTTATTATAATGCCAGAAACATAAACCCAGAAAAACACGATCAGAACTCTTATAAGTAGACATTTTTTCATTAGGTTAGTGGGCTGTTTTTGTTTTATGGCATATCAACCCTTTTCAGGTTATTTAATGCCGAATCCAATGATTTTGAAGAAAAATTTCTGAATAGAATATATTTTTTTTTTCAAGTCGGTTTCTATTTAACCCATAGTTGGAACCCTAACAAGTACTACCACTCCGGGTCAGAGTGGACCTGGGAGCAATTGCAATTAAAGGGTGGATCCATATTCCCCAAAGCCCGCAAGCTGGGGCCTCACCATCGGATATAGTTTAAGGTCATATCCAGGACTTTTTTCATTAGGAATTACGATTACACGAAATCATTTTACCAAAAAAAAAAAAGAAAAAAAAGAAAAAAACGCTTTAAAATAACTTTAAACTCTGTTCCGTCTGCCTGCTTCCCACCTGACTACAACTTGGATGTCTTCAAGTCCAACGTTAACAAATTCCTAATGAACCGCCCCCCCCTAAGTAAACACTTCATCAAATCTCCAGAACGTAATGTACTTGCAATAACCTTTATCCCTGAGTGGCTTCCGGGCCTTGATAAGTGGTGACCACTGTGTAAAAAAAAACAAAAAAAAAAAAAAACAACTCATCCAGGTACGTAAAAGAATAACTTATCTTACCTTTGATAACATTTTTTTTTTTAACTTTTTCTTGTTGACCCCTTTGTTTCGTAAATTGGTGGGTGAAAGTATAAATTATTTGACAAAGAACTTCCTCCCCATATTAAGAATGGCTTTCTAAATCATAAAATTATTATTTCAGCACGGTACGTAATGAATGAGGGAAGGAATTCATTCTTTGTCCATATTTTTAAGGCTGTTGGGACATAATAGGCAAAAAATTACATTTGAAAATTTTTGAAATGGGGAAGTTGGGTAACATACTTTAATTTTTGACAGTGCGACATCGAAGGGGTACAAGGGGTAATAATGGATTCCGTTGGCAGTGTTACTTTAGACACATAGATTAGTAGATACTTATGTAGTTTACAAAACATTCTACGAGGGGCATGACAAAAGAAATGCCTCCTATTTTTTTTATTCTACCTAAATGAATCAGAGGGAATTGTAAATTGCATTGTTTCGTCACTGAACTTATGCATTCGGGACTTGAAAAGCCTAAAGAGAAATATCTTACACTTTTAACCCCAGACAACACCGGGTAAACCTTGCTAGTTTAATATTAAGTATATATAGGAAACGATTCACTGAACACAAGTTGCTAGATCGGGTTGCTCACACGTGTGACAATAGTACTACAATATAAGTGACTGGATTAGAATTCTAAATCTAACCCTTGTCTCGTCGGTACAATATGGTGTCCCTGTGTTTTACAAATATTTCAACGGAATGTGGTCTGTATTTGTACACGTTTCATGTAAATACCCTGGACCAACTAAACAGCAAAATCCCACCCCTTTAGTATAAAACTCCCTCGATGCCCCAAAACTTTTTATTTTAATAGGTCCTTTTATTCAGATCGCTTGCCGTTGAAATTAAACCCTGTTATCTCGCCCCCCCCCCTTCAACTATGAGGGCATTCCAAAAGTAATTATTTTTATTGCGTCCGAATGAATCAAAGAGGATTGCATATTGCATTATTATGATAACTACGTCAGGTTTAATAGCTTCATTTTTTTTTTTTTTTTTTTTTGTATATAGCTGTAGGAATTGCATGATATTAACTTTCAAGTGAAATCAAAATGGAAAAAATAATCCGAACCTGAGGTCACAGGTGCATCTAGTTTTGTTGTAAAGATGTATTGTGTTCATTTCGTGTTAAAAACAAAAAACAGTACTGAAATAATAACATTATTTCGAAAGCCATTCTTAACATCGGGAGAAGAGGGCGTTTTGTAACTATTCTGTGCTTCCACCTAACAATTTAATTTAAAAAAAAAAAAAGATATCCTGAAACTTGAATTTAACCTGAACAAAAAAAAAAAAAAAAAAAAAAACGATTTAAAAATAGCTCGGTACCAAAAATACATAAGCACCCCAAAAAACTATCAAGGAATTATTGGCAGGTAAAAAAAAAAAAAAGAAAAAGCACATGGTTTGTGTGCAAGTAGTCTAAGACAATGAAGTTGGATGAGAACTCAGATGCGGAGAAAAAACGAGAGGCATTCCAAAAATAATGCCTACTATTGTTTTTTTTATTCCGCCCAAATGAATCAGAATGGATTGCAAATTGTATTATTATAATGACTGAACTTATGCATTCATGACCTGAAAGTTTCATCTCTCTGTTGCAGATATTGACGATATTAGACTTTAAGAAAGCAACGCCTGTCATAGACGTGCAGATGCAGATGCAGAAGCAGAGATGCGTAATTGAATTCCTCCATGCAGAAAAAGTTAAATCGATCAGCATTCACCAGTGTTTGTTTAACGTTTACGAATCTGCTGCAGTTGATATTTGCACAATTAGGAGATGGGTTCGTCGATTTCAGAGTGGATGCCAAAGATGCGAGTAACAAAGCACATGACGGATACCCATTCACAGTCACCACCGCATGGCTGGCAAAAGTGCATTGAGAATGCTTGTGACTATGTAGAAAAATGTGAGTGACAAAGCATGCTTCAGACTTTTACAGCAAAAGCATCAAAAAAGGCAAAAATTCATTGAGAATGGTGGTGGCTATGTAGAAAAAATATTCAAGAGCATAAAAGGTCGTTCATTTTAAAGGTACTACTCTAGTCTTTGTAACTCTTCAATATTTTGTTTTTTTTTTGTTTTTTTTTAGTTAAAAAATAGGATGAATTCTGGAACGACCGTTGTAAATGAAATTATACCAAGATGTTGTGAATTTAATAGCTGACCAAAAAAATTTCAAATAAATAACTGATCTATATGTTAGATAATAACATTGTTAAAAGTTAATTAATTATTATCTATCTATCTATCTATCTATCTAGCCAGTGATATTGTTAAAATAGTTTATATTGGGAATTATTTATTGTTTATAGAATAGAGTGTAGCAATGGGTTTTAGCTGAGGATGTTTACATAAATTAGCTAGGTTACATAAACAAAATGACCTTGGGTAGGTATACGTGGAAAGGTCACACGTTAGTGAGATGTGCGCTTTTTTGAATGATGACGTAACGGAACTGAGGTCAGGAAGTTTAGTCAATCGAAAAGTTGGAGTTTGATCACGAGGGTGAACAGACGTATACACATCAGGATGGACCCTTCGTCACAAGTACATATATCGACATATGGTGCTATTGTACACATTACACAAGAGACCCCCCTTTTTGGTATACCATCATACAACATTTATAGTCAAATCAGTTTGTTAATGTTTTGTTTTCTTACATTCTTTGGTTAGTCGGCCCAATCTAAATATATAAATTATTAATAACAAATGAAACAAAAAATGAGTTCGTTTCAGTAAAAAAAATAAAAAAAATCAATGTTTAAAATGTTTCTAAATTAGTTCTTTGATTTTATTCAGTTAATGAAATAAAACAGAAAACCGTTCGCATAATTGTCCGTTTTCATGTGTCGTTGGAAAGCCGGAGATAGCGGCTGCTCCATCATTAACTTGTATATCAAAAATAAACATTTATAGAAATACTAGCAGAATACAGATACCAGAACGAGTGTATGTATATATATATATATATATATATATATATATATATATATATATATATATATATATATATATATTCACAGCAGGCACAAATTCCCCTCAGACCGAGAAAAATACTAACTTAACCTCACAAAAGAATAACAGTATCCAAAATGTTATAATTAGTCATAATAATTAATTATAATTTAATAATTATAATTTAAGTATTTCTAATTTGTTTAACAATACAAGGTGGGGCAGAGCAACTTGCTCATTAACAGACTAAAACGAAAATTACGATAGAAAGAAATTAATATCTAAATATCAAAATCAAATAACAGTTCCCCTGCCCCCCCAAAAAAAAAACAAAAAAAAAAACAGACACTAGACATAGCTTATTCAAACTACAAAATATAACTTATATTTCACAAATCAATACAAGAAAAAAAAAAAAAAAAACACGCACTATCTCCCTCACACGCAAACACACTTGTGAGAAAAAGTAGCCATACATTTCCACACAGAACAAAAGAAAAATAAATAAAAAGAAAAACTGTAAAATAAATACGACCTCAATTCACACCCAATGACCCTGAACTGGCCCCAGTAAAACCAAGAAAGAGGCAAAACACTCGAATTTGAAAATGCTTAGAAAAACATGCCATTTTTTTTTAATTTTTTGAGAAAAGCATTTGCCCTCAAAATGACTTTGCCAAAACACCTATGTCAAGTTTTGAGACATTGTGTTGAACAAAGATGGCGGCATAGTTCAGATCAGTAACCAAGATGGCGACCAAGAATCAAATGCGGTCCGTCGTGTAGTTAACCTCTTAAGTTCTGAGGTATTATGTTGAACAAAGATGGCGGCGTAGTTCAGATCAGTAACCAAGATGGCGGCGAAGAATTAAATGCGGCCCGTGACGTAGCAAATAGCGAACTGATTGAATCCAAAATTCGACGATTTTTATAATAATTTTGCGACGTTTTGATTGGTTAGCACAGCCGTTGGTTATAAAAATGATTAGCGAATCCATTCGTCTCTTACATCCATTAGAAGTCAAAAACTTTTTACAACCTAGCTTTACAAAATTTCTGAAGAGGACATTTAAAAAGACACACGATCGTCCGAAACGCGTTAAAATTATTTCCAAAAAAAAATTTTCAATAATTTGAAAAATAAAACTAGCAAATAATAAAACAATTATACAAAAAAAACATAATTGTTGGTGACCCTGTTATATAACTTTTATATCGCCTCAAATAAGGCACAGTGCCACTAAATCATAAGCGGCTACTATTTGGAATCAGACTACATGCAGAGATACTATGTAGGGAGTTGGGCAGCGAGATGTCTGTTCACATTACATTTGAACTTGTTCATGTCAGTACAGTTAGAGAAACAGGAAGGGAATTTCTAAATCTAGTATTTCAAGGAAAGAAGCTATTTGAGTAGAAAGCTTTATGTCACTTAGGGATTTCTAAGTGATTAGGTGAGACTTTGCTGCTTGTCGGGTTTGTCAGGGCATTTATATCCAGGGGGTACTAACACTAAGTTCATCAAAGCATTTTCCATTAAAATACTTGTGAAACGGGCATAGAGATGTCACATTTCGGTGATGAGACAAAAGCTAGTTTTTAGTTGATAGTGCAAGATCTATGAGGTTGGCGATTCATTTTTAAACCCTGTCTAAGAGCGAAAGACTAGTAGACAGTGTCACGGATGAATAATGACTTTGTAGAGATACAGGATACTCTCAGGTGTGATTGACCTTCTAGCATAGTATAGAGCGCCCACCTTCCTCCCAACAGCCTTGGCAGTTTACCTTAATGTATTTTTTCCAATTCATATTGTCCATGAATGTTAAGCTTAGGCACTTGAATGAAGTACTTTCAGGCAATGTGTCATTATTAGGGCTATGACAACAGCATATTCTCTTCCTTGTTTTGATTCTCAGATATTGATATCTTATGTTTTTATGTAGAGTGATGTGGTTCTTGGTTGATTAATTGTGTCTAGCTGTCTCGGATATACACTCGAGAGGCAAAACAATGAAAAGAATATGCTGTTGTCATAGCTCTAGTCATAAGCCATGGCATTTAGTCGTTGCTAAGGTTTATATATACAGTAGAACCCCGGGATACGGCATTAAAAATTCGTAACAAAATACAGTATAGTATAATATATACATGTAAATAATTAAATAACATTATAAATAGCACCGTAAGACGGGGTAAATAACATAACCAGGGTCCGAAAAACATTGTATTCCACATCGTAACCTGAAAAAACCTTATCCTACGTCCACCGTATCCCAGAGTTCTACTGTATATATACGAGGGGGGGGGATCTAAAAGTAATGTCTCCTATTTTTATTCTGGTCGAATGGATCGGAGTGGGATTTCAAATTGCATTGTTATGATGTCTCAACTTATGCATTCATGGCCAAAAAGTTTCATCTCTGTTGCAGATATTGACGGTGTGAGACTAAGAAAGCAATCCCTGTCATAAACGAGTGTCAAAAGCATAGAAGCATCAGTGAATTCCTGGCAAAAGTGCATTGAGAATAGTGGTGACTATGTAGAAAAATAAATTCTGGAGCACAAAAGGTCGCTCGTTTTAATGGTACTATTTACGTCTTCATAGCTCTTCATCTTTTTTAGCTACAAAAAAGAGGAGGCTTTACTTTTAGAATTACCCTTCATATATTTCATTTCAGTATTTACTTTATGAGTGCTCAATACATAAGTAGAGCTAGATAGTAAATTTAAAAACGTATATATGGCAATTAAGCTACACAGAATTTCCACGTTTCATCTTCCTGGGGATTGTTCAGAAGACATGCAGATTAAAACTAGGTTACATTTTAACTCAAAGAAAAGATAACTATTCCACAAAAAAACAAACAAAGAAAGGGGTGAATTAGAGGTCAAGTGAACCTCTACCTGATTAACATTTGCTGCAATAAATAGGTGTTTAACAATAAAAAAATCTGATTGGCTAACTAGCAAAACTCAACACCACATGAACATATGCAAACATGCTGTAACATCAATTGAATGCAATAGCCTGATGGATCCTCATGAGCATAGAATGTAAAAAAAAAACCTCCGTGTAGCTTAATTGCCATATATATATTTTCAGAACTTACTAATACATACATATACATCATAGTATAAACATCCAGAGAATATCTACTGAGTTTATATAATAGTGCTCAATAAACAAATAGAGCTGTTTATATAGATATTAATTTGTGCTGACTTGTAACAGACTTCGCTACACAGGCATAACAATGTTTCAATCTGTAGTTATTAATAACTAAGATCTCATCAGGCGAAAAATTTGCCTTTTCATTTAGGTGAATTTACTGAAAGAAAAAGAAAGGAACTGAAAAAAATTTTGGTTAAAAGATTGAAGGTCATGTGATCCAATTTAAAACAATACAACCTTTTTGTAGATCGTTTGTCTCTCTCTCTCTCTCTCTCTCTCTCTATATATATATATATATATATATATATATATATATATATATATATGGGAATCGCTTCAGACAACGTTTGAAGCCACTTAATTTGAATAGCGGGATTGTTCTCATGAGTTTGGTCAGATAACAAAGTCCTGAACAGATGCATAATCTCTATTCCAACTATCAATGAAGTCGGTGGTTTCTTCAGTATCTGATAAAGCCAATTTTTTGCAAAGAACATTGCATCAAATTTTACCCTTTTATTGATCGGTACCGACTGCTACCACAATTCACCTTATGACTGAAAACACTGACCAACATCCATATATCTGCCTCGATCAAAGCAACAACTCTACTAACATTCCAATCATAGTATTAAAAAAATCCAACAGGAACTAGCTCCTACACTTACAAAACTGTTCAATCGATTTTTTAAAACTAAGAATAATAACAAGGATACTCCTTTAATTCCTAGGAAATAGGGAGCCTCGATTTGGTTGAAAACTATAAATTTACCAAACATTATTTCAATTACTTACATCCCGTGCCGTGGTGGATAAAGTATTTGGTAAAATTCAGTTGTAAGATACATTTTTTCTAGAAGGATGAAGGTTCAATCCTCAGTGCAGGCGGCACTCAAAATACAATTGCTTAGGATTTCTACCAAATCATGGCTGACATAACGAGGGTATGATATCCCCGTGGATTAATAAATTTTGTGCAGACTTCTGAGTTTGACAGGATACACTTGAAGATGGTTGGATATTACCCTGAATGAAATGTGAAAATAACACTCAAAACTTCTATTGAGTCATGACTTACGGAATGAGAGCATGCTACTCCCATGGATTAAATAAATTCCGTACAAATTCCCAAGTTCGATAAAAGACACTTGAAAAACAAGTCAGCCATTACATCGACCGAAACGTTGTGCAAATAACACTCAAGATGAGAACAGTAGTCTGAATTATCACCTTCCACACAATCAATACCGAGTGCAACCTTTGACCTCTTTCCAAAATGTAAAAAAGTAAATTAATTAATACAGTGTTATTATGAGTTGGCTACAAAATCTCATACAATTCATGGCAATGCCGGGTTGTCCTGCTAGTGATCACACAATAAAATCGTTCGCATTAAGAAGGACATCAAACTTAAACTTTGCTTTCAAAGAAACTTGTTTTTAAATCTGTTTGTCACATGACGTCCAACCCAGGCAACTGGGAACAAATGATATTAAGCGTTCAGTAAATAGTATGTTTTCAGAATTCTGACAAACAATTTCTTCGATTTGGAAACTAGCATAACAATATTTTATTTGAACAGTTTGTTCAAACCTAAAATTGTGACCGCCATTCAAATAGTTAATCTTATGACAAATAAAAAGTTACTTTTTTTCTTTTTTTTTTTTAATAATGTCTGCAAAACAAAACGATTTAAATTAAATAAAAGAGAAGTGTAATGTTAAAAACACTAAAATACGACGATATTGTAATTTTTTCTTAAAACATTCAAGTAATTGTATGAAAAAAAAAAGATTTTTTTTAATTACTTTAGTAAAATAGTTATCTCCCTTAGAACAATAGGTTAAGATTCCGATTATCCATATATACCGAACCCGGCGTTGCCCAGGTGTTTGGAGGTGTATATTGAGCAAAAAGAAAAAAAAAAAAGCGGTCAATTTTTTTTTTTTTTAACTTTGACCCCTATTATGACCCCCTTAACATTTGTTTTGGGCTCAAATTTAGTTATTAACTTAGATCCATGTCCAAGGAACATATATCTAAAATTTCAAGTGCTTAGACCCAAAATTGGCGGACGGGTTTCGTAGAGTTCTCAAAGGACAAATCGTTGAACTTTGACCACTTAACAGCCAAATTTCTGGCCGAAAACCGATCACAAAGATTTTCCCAAATCTCAGTACCCGGTATATCAAATTTCGAGTCTGTAGACTTAAAACTGACAGAGTTATTGCGTAAGGAAAGATACACAGACACGTTCACTTATATATATATATATATATATATATATATATATATATATATATATATATGAGAGAGAGAGAGAGACAATACAGCTAATAATCATGGTTATTAAATCATTTACGAATAACTTGCTGATAAAATTGATTGTTTTCCATCAAGAAGCGATTTTGAGAATCTTTCACTTCACTTTGCGTATTTTATTTTTAGACATTCGAGGTTGGCAATCATCGAAAAGCTCTTTGGTATTTGGTTCATCCGATGGAGGAGTGCCACTTCAAGCAAAAATAATCCCGTTTTGTTTTTGTTAAAAACCCAAAATTATTTTGTCAATATTGGAAAGCCAACAGTTGTATGATTACATAAAAAAAAAAAAAATCAGATTTATTATATGGCAAACTATCAAAAAAAAAAAATCAATACTAAAACATAATGCATCTGTCTGTCTGTCTCTCAGTTATATATATATATATATATATATATATATATATATATATATATATGTGTGTCAGCCCGGCGTTGCCCGGGTGTTTGGAGGTGTATGTTAAGCAAAAAAAAAAAAAAAGAAAAAAAAGCGGTCAATTTTTTTAAACTTTGACCCCTATTATGACCCCTTTAACATTTATTGTTTTCGGCTCAAATTTAGTTATTAAGTTAGATCCATGTCAAAGAAACCTATATCTGAAATTTCAAGTGTTTAGACACAAAATTGTCGGAGGAGTTTGGTAGAGTTCTCAAAGGTCAAATCGTTGAACTTTGACCCCTTAACAGCCAAATTTCTGGCCGACAACCAATCACAAAGATTTTCCCAAATCTTAATAAACTGTATATCAAATTTCGAGTCTGTAGACTTAAAATTGACAGAGTTATTGTGTAACAGACAGACAGACACACAGACACTTTCACAGATATATATATATATAAAAGCAAAGTGTTAAAACATGTTACAACGCTTTAACAAGAATTAAAAATATATTTAATTTCGAAAAAGGAGACACAAAAGAACTGGATTGTCCTTAATCCGCAGTTTCGAAAGATACTTTCCTTCTCATCAGAGGGGAGGAATTAGCAAAATGTGGAATCAGATTTTGCTTATAAAGCATTTAATGAAACTGCAAGTGAGCTATAGGGCGTACTTGCTAAAAGTAAAAAAAAAAGAATAACAACAAAAAACAGTATATATATATATATATATATATATATATATATATATATATATATATATATATAAAGCTGAATGTCTGTGTGTGTGTGTGTCTGGTCAAGAATAGGCTCCTATATGATTGACTTTAAAAAAACTGATTACATATAATGATAGAAGATCTATCGAGAATCAGGAATGGGTATGTTTGATCTGGCAGAACGGTGGTTCATTAAAATTGAGGGGTCTGCGTTCACGCCTGGTCCACAAAGTATGGAAATAAAAAAATTAAAAAAAAACGTTTACAAGTGTTTTTGATATAGATGTACATAATACTTTGATAAGTATGTTTTAACTTAAATAGGGATGGTATAATAAAATTGTGGGGTCTGCATTCGCACCTGGCCTCCATAGAATGGAAATAGGCACAAACTTTAATAAAGACTTTTCATATCTATCTGTGTAAGTATACTTTGATAATTATGTTTCAGTTTGAAGAAATATGGTATAATAAAATTATGAGGTGTTCGTTCGCACCTGACCTCCATAGAATGGAAATATGTCACAAAGTTTAACAAGGTTTTTTAATATAGATCCACAGAATATTGTGATAAGTGCTTCAGTGTGAACAGGTATGGTATGATAAATTATGGGGTTTATCTATTTTATTTTTACTTTCATCATATTTTGCTTTGGTTTTGATACCTCCAAATTCAATCCAAATTTACAACCCTTCCTTTTCATAACCTATCATACTTTCATAAACCAGAATCCATTTTCTGTAGACTGTTTTTGAACCCAGTCAACGACGGGTACTTTTGCTAGTATGTATATATATATATATATATATATATATATATATATATATATATATATATATATATATATATATATATATCACATTTAAATCTAGATAAGACGGTTGTACGATTTTACAGTAAAGAATCATTGGATTCAATGCTGTAACTAATACATAGGTGTTTAAATACAATATTTATCTGATAATTAAACGTTTTTTTTTTCGGTTCTAGTTAATGGCACCCAAGGCATATTTCTTTTTAAAACTTTTGAAATTACTACTACATATTATAGTCAATATAATAATCAATAGAGAATTGGCGCTATAATAATAAATACGAAATCTGCATAAATTAAAATATCATATTTAAGCGTATTTTACAACTGGGCAACGTGCTAGTATATATATATATATATATATATATATATATATATATATATACACATATATATATACACGTGTGAGTGTGCGTGTACATATCTACACAGAAGCACACAAATATATTTATGTATTTATTCGTAGATAAAATATGTCAACGTGATATGAAAGCATATGATATTGATCCTACCAACTGGGAGCCCAAAGTCCGCAACATTGAGAAACAAACAGTAACCAAAGGTCTAAGCACTGAGGAAAGGTCCATCGCAGAATGGACGAAGACCAAAAGATTTTTCAAGAAGGCCAATCAACAAAATCCAACAGACCACGAACACGACGCACCGACCTTCAACTGCGATGTCTGCAACCAACAATGTAGATCAAAAATAGGCAAAGATGATGGTGTACGACTACAACCTCTACAGGCGCAACCCCATAGTCTTATAAACTGACGAATGCCAACATTAGATAAAATAGTTATCCATAAATATGTGTTTCATCGTTACTGTGGTTCATCAGTGTGACAAAATGTCTGTATTACAAATTCACAGATGTTGTACATCTTACCATTTATTTCTTTCAGCATATTAAAATGTTAAATACCTTTGTATATGCTCTGTAGTTATATTCAACATATATCGAGCTTCATAAATAAAAGGATTTGTTTGTGTGTGTATTGATATTCATATTAAAAACCCTTTTTTCTATCTATTTAAAAAGAAAATACAACTTTGTTATATATGGCTCGTGGAATTGCATTCACTAGCTAAAATTCTAGCTAATTTGCATATTCTTTTAAACATTTTAATTAATTCCCCGTTAGTTTTTTTCGGTTTTCTTGTGGGATGATCATCTTTACTTACGTGTAATTATATTCATGCAGATATTCTACATGATTTATACTTGCATAATATTTCTGCAAAAACGCTGTAAACACAAGACTATATATATATATGTGTGTGTGTGTGCGTAAATACTTTTGTTTAAAAAATTTACCTAACAAACTCCTCAGTCAGTTTTTGGTCTACAAACATGAAACTTAATATATAGGGTATTTGAACACATGCAAAACTTTTTATTTGGGTTTTACCCGGAGAAAATCGGTGCAAAAGTGTGAAAATTAAAAAAAAAAAAATGAAATTTGCGATGTGATGGTCAAACGACGGCATTACAAATATGCTACGTACGATGTAATAGCTATTTATTCATGTTTTAATTTATAGTTTTGCAGTAAACATGTCTTCAAAGCTCAGGCATTCACGTCAAAGGAAAAAGTAAATCGCAAACTAAACGTCTTGGTTTCAATTCTCGGTGATGGCGCACAAGTCATTTTTTTTTTCTTTTTAACTTTTCAAAACATTACTATACAGGGTGGCCACAAAATCACGCACCAATGTTAATATTTATTTTTTATTGATATAATCTTTTAACTTTTTTATTAATATAATTTTTTAATTTTTTTAATTAACATTGGTGCGTGACTTTGTGGCCACCTTGTATATTGGGTCCAATATAATAAAGAAGAAATATGCATTAATCAAAATATCATATTTAAGCGTATTTTATGACCAGTAGCCCTCCAGTGTGTATATATAATATATATATCAGGGCTTTATGGACAAATTTATCTTAGTTGACCTTTGACAACTAAATATTTTCAAAAAGTAGCCAAATAGAAAAGTTACTAGCCAAACCCACATGATTTTTAGAATATGACATCTTCATTCTGTGACGAGCATCTACATCATAAAGATTTTTCTGTATATTTTTAAATAAGTGTAATTCTAAATATACAACAAATTTTATGTTTATACTTGAAGGTATAAACATTGTTTTCTTCAAATGTTTTTTAAACAGCCTTCATTAAAAAAAAGTATATTGTTTTATTAAACTTTTATTGTTTATTTAAACAATAAAAGTTTAATAAAACAATATACTCTTTTTTAACTTTGTTCATTTTATTAAAAAAAATGGTGTAAAGATATTTTTCACTTAGTAGTGAGTTTTGGAAGATTGTCAGTGAAAGATATACAATCACCAAAAGATAAGCGTTTCATTATTTTTAGTTGCCACTTTGAAAAATCAATCGCAAATGCGACTGTTTCACTCGCAATGTAGAACCCTGCACACACATATATATATATATATATATATATATATATATATATATATAGCCATGGTCAAAATTATGGAACACCTATAACAAACTTAGATAACAGTTTAAACCTACGCATTTAAAGGTTAAGAATTGTACAGTGAACAGTTGAGAGCCAATGTAAAATATTTAACAGAAGATTGTAGTATTTATTTGCTTTAAAACATCTTTCAAGAGTTTTGGCCGAGTTTCATGCTTAATTCATTCCAATTTTCAAAATGATTCATTGTTATACTAAAAGTTGTTTCATATTTTTTAAGGGTAATATTTGATTCTTGCTAGTGCTATAATATTTAACTGAAAATGCCTTCAAAGAAGCAGTTTTCAGAGATTAAAAGGACACACGTTGTTGCTTTATCTGGTGAAAGATATTCTCAGGTAGAAATTGTCAGGAAGATGGAATGTTAAAGAAAAAGTTCGAACAACGATTAAAAAGGTACAAGGAAACAAAATCTTTCAAAAACAGGAAAGGACAAGGCTGTAAAATGTCTGCAACTGCCAGGAAAGACCGATCACTAAAAAGAGCATTCCTTGCAGATAAGAAGAAAAGTTCTTCAAAACTTGCTGCTGAACTTAGCGAGGATGCAAACAAAAACATATGAGCTCGAATTGTGAGAAAAAAGGTTAATAGAAGCAGGGTTAAAAGGATGCAAAACAAGGAAGAAGCCATATTTGTTTCCGGCTAACAAGAAAAAACGACAGGAATTTGCAAAAAAAAAAAAAAAAATAAATAAATAAAATAAAATGGAAATTAGACACCTGATGATTGGGCCAAAATTGTTTGGTCTGACAAAAGTAACTTTGAATTAAGTTAACAGCTTCTATTTTCTAAACCTTGAAAAGAACAATTGAAATTTTTATTTGGATACACATCCATAACATGTATTCAAAAATTGTAGCAAATTCTCATTTTTTCTCCATTAGATTTTTTGGCACCCCTGGAGCAGTTTATGTTCGCCGTAGGGAAGGAGGGGCATTTCATTCTGATTGTGCGGTCCCAGCTGTCAAATTCGGAGGAGGAAGCACAATGGTTTGAGGCTGCATGGCTTCTTCAGGTACTGGATTGTTGTACACATGTGAGGACAGAATGAACTCCACAATTTATTCTAACTTGCTGGACCAGATTTACCAAGTATCTTTGACTAAAACATTTAATAATTCCAATTAATGTAATCTTCCAACAAGACAATGCCCCATGTCATACGTCAAAAGTTTCAGTGAGTTGGTTTGAGAAAAAAGGGGATTACAGTGATGGTGGCCACCTCAATCCCCAAACCTACATCCCACGGATCTATGAAAAAAGTGAAAATCACCAAATGTTCATAAAAAAAAGAATTAGAGTCTAAACTTCTTGAAGAATGGCATAAAATATATCCTACCACCTGCAACAATTTAGCCAATAATATTAAAAAAAAAAAAAAAGCTGTTATAAAGGCAAAAGGGGACATACCAAACATTGATTGATCTTAAAATAGATTTAAATAGATTTATAAAATTACTAGCATGGGTGCCCGGCGTTGCCCGGGTGTTTGGAGGTGTATGCTGAGCAAAAAAAAAAAAAAAAGGTAAATTTTTTAAAATTTGACCCCTTAACATTTATTTTTTGGGCTTAAATCAAGTTAAGTTAGATCCATAATCAAGGAGCATATATCTTCCCTGAGCAAAAAGAAAAAAAGAAAAAAAAAAGGCTGTCAATTTTTTTTACTTTAACCCCTATTATGACCCCTTAAAATTTATTTTTTTGGGCTCAAATCAAGTTATTAAGTTAGATCCATGTCCAAGGAACCTATATCTAAAATTTCAAGTGTTTAGACCCAAAATTGTCGGAGAAGTTTGGTAGAGTTCTCAAAGGTCAAATCGTTGAACTTTGACCCCTTAACAGCCAAATTTCTGACCGAAAACCGATCACATCGATTTTTCCAAATCTCAGTACCCTGTATAGCGAATTTCGAGTATGTAGACTAAAAATTGACAGAGTTATTGCGTAGGGAAATGTACACAGACACACCGACACGTTCACTTTTATAGATATATAGATTATTTAAATATATAATTTTGAATCATAATTTCGTCAAATTTTCATTGGTGCTCTATAATTTTGACCATGGCTATATAATATTTAGAGATTTATAAAGAATTGTAATCGGTAATTGTATCCGAATCGGGAATTTCATACGGAATCGGTTATTGTATTGGAATCGAGAAAAATATTGGAATCGTCTCATCACTAATATATATATATATTCTAGCATGGGTACCCGGCGGTGCCTGGGTTGACATGAAGTTCCGTTTGAAACACACCTGCTAATACTAATCATTTTCATCATGAGTAACGTGGATACCCCCCCCCCAACAATTTCAAAAATAAAATAATGAATAAAATTCATTTTTATTAGTTTTTTTAATCTTTTTTTTAAATATAATCGCCCCCAAAAAGAAGTATCTGATACCCTCTCCACCAGATATTTCGGCAGAAGGGATCACTGTCCTAAGAAAACTCACGATTTTGTGAACCTAAAAAAATAACGTTTATAAACATTAAGGCGTGCGTTTATTTTTTTTATTTTGGTAAATGTGTAGTTTAGCGGCGTAAATTATTTGCCAGACAAAAAATATAAAAACTATTTATTTTTATATAAAACAGATTGTTAGACACAAAGGCTGAAACAAAACATGAAAAAAATTCATTTTTATTATTTTTTATCATTTATATTTATTATTCGAGGCCGCTATATTGCTTTTAAAATTTGGCCTTTCTAAGGTTTGGCAGGTTGGCCTTTTTAAGCTCTTTCATGAACTATGTTTTTGGCCACCATATTTTTTTTTGTAATGAAAGAGCGTAAAAAAGGCCATATTTGGCCTTAAAAAAGTCAATCTGTCAAACCTAAAAAAAAGGCCAAATTTTAAACGTGTAAGGCATACACATTTAGTCTCATAAAAAATGATAAAAAAAACTAATAAAAATGAATTTTATTTCAGCCTTTGGGTCTGATAATGTGTTTTATATAAAAATAAATAGTTTTTATAATTTTTTTGTCTGTCAAATAATTTACGCCACTAAACTACACATTTACCTTTATTTTTTTAAGGGCACTTTTTTTACTGGCTTTTTTTTTTTTGTAATTAAAGGAAATTTTCGATTTGCTTTTTTTTAGGGGGGAGGTCTTTTCGATTTGCTTTTTTATTTGTCGTTTTATGTTTCTAATGTAATCCCCCCCCCAAAAAAAAAATTGAATTTGTCATATTTTGGAGTTAATTTTGTTTATTAAATTGTTAGGTGAAAGTAGAGAATCGTCTCATAAAAAATAATTAAATTTTTTTATTTATTTTTTTTTATTACATTTTCACCCCAAACAAGGCACATTGCCACTTTGGTGTAGGGGCTACTATCAGGGGTAACATCTACTGGGGTACTATGTGCGGATTTGGGCAGCAAGATGTCGGTTCACGTTACACTTGAACTTCTGCACGTCTGTACAGTTGGGGAAGCCGGGATGTGGAATGGATTCCAAAGTCTAGCGATTCTGGGGAAGAAACTACTGGAATAGAAAGATCTTTTACATCTAGGGATCTCTACTGTGTGGGGGTGGGATTTAGCTGCCTGTTGGGTTTGTCGAGGGTGTTTACGTCGTGGGGGTGCAAGTGCTTGCAGTTCGTCAGAGCATTCTCCATTAAAATTAAAATACTTGTAGAACAGGCAGAGGGATACATGGGGGAATGGTGGCCTTATAGAGGTACAGGATACTTTCGGATCTTAGTAATTTTCTAGCACAGTAGAGAGAGCCTACCTTCTTTGCAGCGGCCCTGGCAATGTTTTCAATGTAATTGTTCCAACTCATGTTTCCTATGAACGTTAGGCCAAGATGTACTCTCAGATAAAGTGTCGTTGGGGATTGCTATTCTTGTAATTTTTGAAGGAAACAAGTTCAGTCTTGGCGGCATTGAACGTGACCATCCATTTATGTCCCCATTCCAAAACAGATTGAAGCTCATCTTTTAGTGTTTCTGCCTATTCTTTAGATATGTGTTCATTTGTTTTCCTGTCGTGTCTGTTATAGAGTGTGGTGTCATCAGCAATTTTGTCGGGGAGGTCATTTATAAATATTAGGAACAACAGAGGTCCAAGGATAGACCCTTGGGGCACTTCCACATTTATATCATATTGTTTAGATGTACGACTGTAGAGAACAACCTGGATTTTTCTCTTATCTAAGAAGGATTTAATTATGTTTAGGATTCTACCAGTGATACCGTATGATCTAATTTTCCTGAGGAGACCCTCATGCTCTACCCTGCCAAAAGCCTTAGATATATCTAGAGCTACCGCTCTTCCCTCCCCCACTTTGTCCAGTGAATGGTATATACGTTCAGAGATTACACTTAGGATGTCTGCTGTGGAACGGGCTTGTCTAAATCCATATTGTTGGTCAGTCAGAAGTTTAGCACTGTAAGGTGCTGGACTAGAGCATGGTTAATTAAGGTCCAAAATATTTTGAAAAAAAGTGGGAGGAGGCTAATAATTTAATGGGTCAGTTCTTTCGCCAGCATTCTTGAATACTGATACCACAGAAGCAGTTTTCCAACAGCCCAGAAAGCAAGATTCATTAAGGCATTTGTTGTAGAGTTTGGAGAGAACTGGAGCTACTTTAGCTGAGCACTTTTTTAATAGCACAGCTGGGATGAGATCGGATCCACATGCTTTTGAAGTGTCACAGTTTTTTATGATAGCATGCACCTGAGCAGGGCTGATTTTCAGATCGTCTAGCGTGGCGTCTGTTCGCATAGGAAAGTCAGGTAGGGGGTGGTTGAGAGGGCTCAGTGTGGAGTTTGAGGCAAACCGACTGGCAAGCATGTTAACTTTGTCGATTGCTGAGCAAACAACCTCGTGATTGTTGGTTAGTGGGGGAATTGTTGATTGCAGATTATTTACTACACTGTTGTAGATTTTCCAGAAGTCACGAGTTCCTAATTTCTGTGCTTCGGTACGTTTTTAGTGGTTTCAGTAAATTCTCTTTTAGTTCTCGCTATTTCTTTCTTAATGTTACATCTAGCTTCTATGTATTTCTGTCTGTTTGAACTGGACTTATGTCGGTTAAATCTGCGGTATGCATGCTGCCTTTGAGCAATGGCAGTTGCACAAGTCGAAGTAAACCATTGAGGAGAGTGGGGCTTGCTATAAAATTTTTGCATGGGGGACATGTGCGTCAATTGCAATTTGGAAGCATTCAATGGTCTCATTCGCACACTGTTCAGCAGGAAGAGAAAAAATATTTTCCCATGGGGCATCTCTGATAAGATCTGATGGCTTTCTAGTCAGCCTTTTTATAATATCTCGTTTTGAACACTGGCTCCTCAGTTTTGGCTCTAGAGTTTAGGGCGATTTCAACCATTATCACTGCATGGTCAGCGTTCCCAAGTGGGCTGTCAGCATTTGTTATACAATCAAAAACAGATCTAGAAGTGATGCGTGTTGTTCTTGCTGGTCAGGGAAACGGGTTGGAAACGTAACCATTTGTGATAGGGAGTGAGCTATAGAGAAGCTATGTGTTGTGCTGCCTGCTGTGTCTGTGCAAGTAGAGAATCCCAACCAGTTTTTGTAGTGGACATTAAAGTCATCAAATACATGTACTTGTGCGCTAGTGTCGAGGGAGCGTGTTGCGTCTATGCTGTCAGAGACTTTGTTTATTATGGCGCAGTCCTGGGTCGAGGGAGAGCGGTAGAGAAAATAAAAGTAGCTAATGTTATGTTGTATGTTTAGTCTAAAGCACATAAAAGCTTGATCGTCCGATTCTAGGTTTGTTTCTCTAGTCAAGGGGAGGGTGTTACGAATGTTGACTCCAAGTCCGTGCATATGTCTGTCAGAGTCCTTACAGCAGAGCGGGAGATATCCAGTCATGTTAAACTAGTTAGAGGGAATGGAGGAATGTAGGTTAGTCTCACTTAGTGCTAAGATATCCGGGGTGTTTGTTAGAAATGCTTCAACATCAGCTAAATTAGTTTTAAGCCGACGGATGTTTGTGAATGCAAGCCTCAAGGGAGGAGGCAAGTTGGATTTGTTTGACCCTAAGCCTGGTTTAAACTTATTTTTAGATTGTACTGTCATCATATTTTTTAAAGAGTTTCAGTTTAGGTAAAGGGGAGCTGAACAGGAGGTTATGCAGAGTATCACACATGCAACACAAGTAGACCACATACGAAACCACAGCAAAAAAAAAAAAAAACTCCCAGAATACGAAACCATCTACGGAGCCAGTAACTTTTCTCTTCTTTTCCAAGATGCCTGAAGAAGGTCGGAGGCTACACCGACCGAAATGTTGCACAAATAACAATCAAGATGAGAACAATAGTTCGATCAAAACAAATAATACAAACAATCAGCCCTCATCTAAAAAAATTCAGAAAAGAAAACAAATGAAAGTAAAAAAAATACTCCTGGGCAACGCCGAGTTAATATAAAAGTGATTTATTAAGCAAATGCTTGTCAGATATCCATGGGACCCCACCCCACCACCAGATCGTTCCAAACCGAATGTTCCTACAAGCTAATAATATCAATACTTGGACTGCACATCGAGTTATTTGTGTATATTATGTGGGCAGCTTCCTTGAGTTATTTTCCAATATTTTTCCCTTCCCCACCTCGTCTATCAAGTCTGACCTCATTCTATAAAGGTCAATGTACCCCTCCCCATTCTTCTCTCTCTACAGAGCTGGCCTTAACAGAGTGCATTTTATAGCATTCCATATCAGACACCTGAAGAAGGCAATAGCTGACATGTGAGACTATATAAACATCAAAGTGCCATTGAAGGTGATCGAGGAAAAATCGGTGTAGCAAAACTAATAGCTTAGGAAATAATGAAATCAAAGAGAAAAAAACCCCCAGCTAATAAAGAAATACTTTGATCTATTATTATACTAAATGTGAGTCAATCAAAGTTCGTTACTCCCAAGAATCCTTTTTTTTTTTTAATCTATTATTAGTAGGCCGTCCGGCATTGCTCGGTCGTAATACGCTTACATGATTAATGTAGATTTCGTATTTATTATATTATGTTGGACCCAATATATAATAATGATTTAAAAAGTTTAAAAACAAGCAAAAAATAACAAAAAACAAAATGACTCGTGCGCCACCACAGGAAATCGAAACCAAAACGTTCAGCTTACGATTTACTTTTTCCTTTGACGTTAATGCCCGAACTATGAAGACACGTTTACCGCAAAGCTAAAAATTAAAACATGAACCTATAGCTATTACGCCACGCATGCATATTCGTAAAGCCATCATTCGACCTTCACCTGGTAAATTTCATTTATTTTTAATTTTCACACTTTTGCACAGATTTTCTTCGGCTAAAACCAAAATATAAAGTTTCGCATGGGTTAAAATACCCTATATATTAAGTTTCATGTTTGTAGACCAAACCTGACAGGAGTTTATAGGAATTTTTTTTTAAACAAATATATACATGCATACGAAAAATATATATAAAAAAGAGGTTTGTGTTTACTATAACCTTTTTACGCAAATATTACGCAAGTATAAATCATGTAGAATATCTGCATGAATATAATTACATGTAATAGTTAACTGAAGATGATCATTCCATGAGAAAACCGAAAAATCTAATAAGGAATTAATTAAAATGAATTTTTAAAAGAATATGCAACAGCCATTTTTTTTAAATAAAAATATATGCGCATAGACATAAATATATATAGAAAGAGGTTTGTGTTTACTATAACATTTTTACACAAATATAAATCATGTAGAATATCTGCATGAATATAATTACACGTAATAGTTAACTAAAGATGATCATCCCATAAGAAAACCAAAAAAAATTAATAGGGGATTAATTAAAATGAATGTTTAAAAGAATATGCAAATTAGCTAGATCTTTTGCTAGTGAATGCAATTCCATGACCCATATATAACAGAGTTGTATCTTCCTTTTAAATAAATAAAAAAAAAAGGCTTGCCTTTATTCTTTCTTGGCCTTCGGACCGGGATCAGGGTGTAGAATCTGTTCTGATGCTGCACTTAAGTTATTTGTCCTTAGTCTTTGGAGGGAAACCCCCTATACCGAGACAATTATTATTTTTGGTCTCTACAGTTAGACGTCAAAAGCATCACCAACATCCCACAACACCCAAACTAGCCTGATCATTGCCATCCGTCGAGTATTTGCCAAGCTCCTGCAGGTGCTTGTGGAAAAGGCATGCTCCCAGTTTTGGACCTGTATTGAGGCGGTGATTGGGGCTGAATGCCACTACACTGAGTAAATGTCATCTTTACTACGTAACCTGTATTGATCTTTTTAATAGAAGTTTTAAAATAAAGCTTTAGTGTTGTTTTCTTTAGGGAGACGACTTTATTGTTACTTCCGGTATATGTACGCATGTTCAGAAGTTAGTCGATTTACTCCTGTTCAGTTTAAGTTTTTTTTTTTTTTTTTTTTTCAATTTTGACCCTTAACAGGTTTTTTTTTTTCAATTTTGACCCTTAACAGGTTTTTTTTTTTTTTTTCAATTTTGACCCTTAACAGGTTTTTTTTTTTTTTTTCAATTTTGACCCTTAACAGGTTTTTTTTTTTTTTTCAATTTTGACCCTTAACAGGTTTTTTTTTTTTTTTTTCAATTTTGACCCTTAACAGGTTTTTTTTTTTTTTTTTCAATTTTGACCCTTAACAGGTTTTTTTTTTTTTTTTTCAATTTTGACCCTTAACAGGTTTTTTTTTTTTTTTTCAATTTTGACCCTTAACAGGTTTTTTTTTTTTTTTTCAATTTTGACCCTTAACAGGTTTTTTTTTTTTTTTTCAATTTTGACCCTTAACAGGTTTTTTTTTTTTTTTTCAATTTTGACCCTTAACAGGTTTTTTTTTTTTTTTTCAATTTTGACCCTTAACAGGTTTTTTTTTTTTTTTTCAATTTTGACCCTTAACAGGTTTTTTTTTTTTTTTCAATTTTGACCCTTAACAGGTTTTTTTTTTTTTTTCAATTTTGACCCTTAACAGTTTTTTTTCTTTTCAATTTTGACCCTTAACAGTTTTTTTTCTTTTCAATTTTGACCCTTAACAGTTTTTTTTTTTTTCAATTTTGACCCTTAACAGTTTTTTTTTTTTTCAATTTTGACCCTTAACAGTTTTTTTTTTTTTCAATTTTGACCCTTAACAGGTTTTTTTTTTTCAATTTTGACCCTTAACAGGTTTTTTTTTTTTTCAATTTTGACCCTTAACAGGTTTTTTTTTTCAATTTTGACCCTTAACAGGTTTTTTTTTTTTTCGATTTTGACCCTTAACAGGTTTTTTTTTTTTTCGATTTTGACCCTTAACAGGTTTTTTTTTTTTTCGATTTTGACCCTTAACAGGTTTTTTTTTTTTTCGATTTTGACCCTTAACAGGTTTTTTTTTTTTTCGATTTTGACCCTTAACAGGTTTTTTTTTTTCGATTTTGTCCCTTAACAGGTTTTTTTTTTTTCGATTTTGTCCCTTAACAGGTTTTCTCAATTTTGACCCATTAGGAGCTAGTTTTTCAGTTGAAAAACCAAATAGAAAGTGTGCTGCAGATCCAAATGCCCTATAAATCGAGTTTCAAGTTTGTAGATCAAATATTCAGAGAGGTGTTTGTTAGAGATGTTTCACACACTCCAACGAGATATATATGAAAACATGTCAGTGTGTTAGAACATTTTCATCCTAAATTCTGTGCAATCATGCACAATGTAGAAACTATGCATAAAATGAATTAAAACATAATAATTATATTAAACCGATCATCAAATAAGAAATACTAAAAAATAATTAATGATCTTTTTACAAACGGATATGAAAAAAAAAAAGTCGCTCATGTATCCATGATTAGGTATATAAGTTAGTTTTAATAATTTTTAAATGCAAAAAGTAAGGGGTTAATATCAATATTAGAGTGAGAAAGAACTTAACGTTAAAAATATAATAAATAATTAAAGCACTTCTATATAGTAATAATAATAATCATTTAAAAACAATGGTAGTTTTGGCATAGACTGGCGCCAAACCAAATAGTCGTGAAGGTTCAAAGTTACTGGCATGAGTATAATTTATTTTACCTCAGTTTTTTTTTGTTTTTCTGAACATACTTATTCTGGCTAGAAGCATTTTCAGACAAAAGAGAAAAATTGACTTTAAAAAATTTCTTTGGTAGATAATTATATATATTGTCTTTCTTTTTTTTTTTTTTTTACACAGTGGTCACCACTTATCAAGGCCCGGAAGCCACTCAGGGATAAGGGTTATTGCAAGTACATTACGTTAGTGTGGAGATTTGATGAAGTGTTTACTTAAGGGGGCGGTTCATTAAGAATTTGTTAACATTGGACTTGAAGACATCCAGGTTGTAGTCAGGTGGGAAGCAGGCAGACGGAACAGAGTTCCACAGGCGTGCAGTTCTAAGAAAGAAGCTTTGTTCATGGAATCCACGTTTTGATTTAGGCACAGATAAAGAATGGGGGAAATTTTTCACAGTGGATTCAGCTAGACGGGTGTTTTTCGTGAAAGATTGGCAAGGAGGGACCAGAGATTGGAGTTCAGACGAGCACCTGCCATGGAAATAACGATAAAACAAGGATAGGCTCGCAACGTCTCTTCTGTAGGAGAGAGGTTGCAGAGTAGAGAAAAGGGCATCCCCCACTAAGCCACAAAGTCTATTTTGTACTCTGTCAAGGCAGGATAGGCTGTTTTTAGCAGCTCCTGCCCAGATATGGCAGCAGTATTCCATCCTTGGACGTACTTGGCTTTTATATAGATAGAGAATTGCATCAGTAGTGAGATATCTTCTGGAGCGGTAGAAGGATCCCACCATCTTTCCAGCGACCTTGGCAACAGACTGGATGTACGTGTTCCATTTCAGATCAGGAGTAAAGGTCAAACCCAGAAGCTTGTCAAAACATGGGGCCTCTCCCAGACGAGAACCATCCATCCCAATTGATGTCAGATAGAGATCAGAGCGTTGATGTAATGAAATATGTTTAGTTACCTTAAATTGACCAGTCCAGTCTCATGCTTCTCGAAAATGAGAGCCCATATTTTCTTTAAACTAATAATGTACACACCTGAGAGCATCTTGTATCTCTACAAAGCCACGGTTCGTTCATGCATTAACTATTGTTGCCACATCTGAGCTGATTCATATATGCATATGCCACCAGCCTCTCCTCCTTGGATAAAGCCCCCCCCCCCAAAAAAAAACTTCAATCTAATAAATTCAGATCGAAGATCCGTGTTCCTGTTTTAGAAGCATTTTAATAGAAAAGGCAAAGACAAACTCATAGCACTTGTATCCCCTCAACGTGAATACACTCAACAGGCAACAAAATCCCACCTCTTACTATCTAGATGCTGAAAAGCTTTTTTACTTTAATAGTTTCTTCCTTTAAAGTACAAGACTTTGGAATTCCCTCCCCGATTCCTGCTTCTTTGACTGTACTAACATGCAGAAATTTTAATGTAATTCGAACAAATATCTTGCTACTCAGGTTTCTATGTAGTTCCCCTATCTCTGCTCTATCATTATTTTCATGGCAAGTCTGAGCTCTGATCTATGCCACTCCCCTGTTAAACTTTCATGATATACACTCGTCTACCTGAAACCATTATCAATAATTTCCCCCACTCTTTATATGTGCCTAAACATAAACGTAGATTACAAAAACAAAGCTTCTTTCTTAAAACTGCACACCTGTGGAACTCTCTTCAGTTTTCCCGCTTTCCAGCCAACGACAATATGGTCGTCTTCAAGTCCAACATAAACAAATTCTTGATGAGACGTCCCCTTAAGTAATCCAATTTACCAAATTTCTACTATTAACGATTACTACGATATTGTCCCATTGACTACTGTACATTCATTAACCTTGATCCTCGAGTGGCCTCCGGACCTTAATAAGTGATGACACCTTTGTAAAAAAAAAAAAAAAAAAAAATAGGCATAAACCACAAATAGTAGCCCTTTATATACAAATGGCAATATGCCTTGTTTGTGTTGACTAAAAGTAAAAACAGAAAACAAAACCATGCTTTTGCAAATATGACGTACACATGACTTATTCATATGCAGGCAATTTTCATTAAAAGAAATGGTGCAGTACATTCCATACATTGAATTCAATGGCGTAGCTCGACCTCACGAGGCAGGCATCAACATTAGGCATGGTCTAGTGAACAACAAAGTCAGATCATCTGAGTTCAAAACGTCAATTAAATATTTTTTCATAATGGCTGATCATAAGGGGATATTCAGCATTATGGAAAGTGCATTCCCAAATAACCCCTATAAACATTAGTGCCTTTCCAAATAACTCCTATAAACATTAGTGCCTTTCCAAATAACTCCTATAAACATTAGTGCCTTTCCAAATAACTCCTATAAACATTAGTGCCTTTCCAAATAACTCCTATAAACATTAGTGCCTTTCCAAATAACTCCTATAAACATTAGTGCCTTTCCAAATAACTCCTATAAACATAAGTGCCTTTCACAATAACCCCTATAAACATTAGTGCCTTTCACAATAACCCCTATAAACATTAGTGCCTTTCCAAATAACCCCTATAAACATTAGTGCCTTTCCAAATAACCCCTATAAACATTAGTGCCTTTCCAAATAACCCCTATAAACATTAGTGCCTTTCCAAATAACCCCTATAAACATAAGTGCTTTTCCAAATAACCCCTATAAACATTAGTGCATTTCCAAATAACCCCTATAAACATTAGTGCCTTTCCAAATAACTCCTATAATCATTAGTGCCTTTCCAAATAACCCCTAAAAACATAAGTGCTTTTCCAAATTACCCCCATAAACGTAAGTGCTTTTCCAAATAATTCCTCTATTAGGTAGAATGGTAAAATCCAAACACGGTCAAATTTCTAATTCGACCGTGTTTGGATTTTACCATTCTTGGATTTTTTACCTTTCACCGGACTATTTAACCAAGTAAGATCTGTGACTTACTTGTGGTTTCATTAAATACTTTTACATGCAAAATCCGATCCCGCATTTTGCTAATTCCTGCCCTCTAATGAGAAGGAGAGTATTTCTTCTAAACTCCGCGGATTAAGGACTATCCACTTATCTTGTGCTTCCTTTTTAAAATTAAATATGTTTTTAACTCTTTTTCAAGATGTGTTTTTAACATGTTTTATTAATCATTTGTTCATATTATAAGCTCTATTTCCTTTTCGGTTTTATTGAGCTTTTACATCTGGTTGAGATTACTTTACTTGTAAATATTAACTCTTTAATATTTATAATATATTTTAAGTTTACCATTTTGATTACCTTGGTAAACTTATTGTAATTTATATATATATATATATATATATATATATATATATACACAAATATTACATAGTCGCTATGTATATATATATATTGTTGTTTACCTATTGCTGTATATATTATCAATTATTTATAATTAACAGTTCCCATATTGACCGAAACGTTGTGAAAATGGCATTAAAGATGAGAACAGTAGTCCGAAGAATACAAATAACCAATCTTCCTCTAAAACATTCAGCGACGTAATCGCTCCAAAATCAAAAATTAAACAAAATACTGGTAGAAACGTAGCCAATGAATGTTGCATCATTGTTTATGAATTTGTTTTACATGACATCAAAGTAGAATAGTGTTGATGGTTGTGACTCAACGGGTCACAAGTAATCTATTATGCAGTATATTTAGACATTTAGTCTTCATTGAATGTGTGAGGAGTATATAATTATGGAATGTTAATTTGATGTTGTGGTTATCGGTGCAGACTGTGAATGAGGCAATCAGTGTTCTAGTTGCGTTAGCTGTATTTCATTATTTTCACTAATGATCTCAGAAAAGATATGGACCCATCTGTCCTCCAACTTCAACTTAATAAATAAAACAGTAAGAGAAACTAACCTTGTTAATGCAACACACACAGGAGAAGAAAAGAAAAGGTCGTGTAGTTCTGATGGACATAGAAAGTAGTATATTTAAACAGCTAGGTATTCTTGTAGGCAAATATTAGGTTGGTGCAAAAATAATGTCGTTTTTTGACATGAAGTTGAACGTCAAAAACGACATATTTTGCACCAATCTGATAGCACTCCACCCAGCGTTGCCCGGTCATAAAATATGCTTACATATATTTTAATTTATGCAGATTTTTTATTTATTATAAAACCATTTCTCTATTGATTATTATATTGTACCCAGTATATAGCAGTCATTTCAAAAGTTAAAAAAAAAAAAAAAAATGACTTGGGTGTCATTAGCTAAAATCGAAACCAAACTATATAGCTCTCCAGTGTTATACATTACCATCTGAGCTAAGTCCATGTGTATATAAAATTTTAAAAATTAATGTTACTAAACATATAAATGTATATTTGCGCATACATAGAAGATACACGTTTAGTCAACTGATGAATGCCAAGTTCCAATTTTTCCATTTTGACCCTTGGAAGCTATTTTCACAAGTTAGAAACCAAATTGAATTTGTTCCACAAATCCAAATATTTCATATATCAAGTTTCAAGTCTGTAGACACAAAATTGACACAGTAGTTTGGTAGAGACTGTTCCACAGACAGACAAGATCAATATATATATATATATATATATATATATATATATATATATATATATATATATACATACATACTAGCAGACTGCCTGGCGTTGCCCAGTTGTAAACTACACTTACATGATATTTTAATTTGTGCAGATTCTGTAATTATTATTATTCTCTATTGATTATTATATTGTACCCAATATATAGCAGTGATTTCAAAAGTTTAATTATATATATATATATATATATATATATATATATATATATATATATATATAAATAATTGAATGTAATCAGCTAGAATCGAAACCAAAACTTCCCATCCTTCTTTGTTACCCTGAGCCACGTCCACACAAATATAAAAAGTTAAAATAATGTTGTTTAACATATAAATGTATTTGTGTGTCTGTGTAGAAGTGTACTTTAAGTCAACACGCCAGTCGAGTTCAATATTTTTCAATTTTGACCTCTTAGCAGCTATTTTTACCGGCTGAAAACCAAATCGAATTTGTTCAACAGGTCCAAATCCCCTATATATCGTTTCAAGTTTGTAGACAAAAACTTGACAGAGGCACTTGGGAGAGACCGTGCGTTACACAGGCAGACAAAATCACTATATATATATATATATAGGTGTGTGTGTGTGTGTGTGTGTGTGTAGACATATCTCTATACTGCTATACTTTTTTTTGTATTTATATTTATATTAAAAACCCTTTTTTCTATTTATTTAAAAAGAAAATACAACTTTGTTATATATGGGTCATGGAATTGCAAAAACATTAGCTAATTTGCATATTCTTTTAAACATTCATGTTAATTCCCTATTAGTTTTTTCGGCTTTCTTATTGGGTGATCATCTTTAGTTAACTATTACGTGTAATTATATTCATGCAAATATTCTACATGATTTATACTTCCGTAATATTTGCGTAAAAACGACGGCATTACGAATACGCATGCATGGTTACGGTATTTACCCCGCCTTACAGTGTTATTTATAATGTTATTTGATTATATACAGGTGTATTATATGCTGTACTGTATTTTGTTACTAATTTTTAATGCAACAGCGTTCTACTGTATCTGTACCTAAATCTAAACACTGATTCCATGAACAAAGCTTCTTTCCCAGAACTGTCCGCCTTTGGAACACTGTTCCGCTGGCCTGCTTCCTGGTTGAATACAACATGGCAGCCTTCAAATCCAACATAAAAAAAGTTTCTGTTGTAATTAATCCAATTCTACACAATTTACACCATTAATGATTACTACACTATAACCTTACATTCATTAACCTTTATCCTCGAGTGGCCTTTGGGTCTTGGTAAGTGGTGACTCAAGTAACAAAAAAAAAACTAAAAAAAAAAAAAAACGAGGAAATATCACCAACTAGTAATTCTGAACGCTTACTACACGGTTCAGATTCCATGAAAAATCTAAGAAAATATTTCTGAATTTTTTAGATGAAAATTGATCGTTTTTATTAGTTGGACTGCTGTTCTCATCTTGAAATGTTCTTTTCTCAACATTTCAGCCGATGTAACCTTCGACCTTCTTCGGATGTATCTCGCTAAACTCTGGAGTCTGCACGGAATTTCGAATTGAGGATAGCATACTCTCGTTCCGTCAGCCATGACCAAGTAGAAGTAATTCACAATTTTATTATGAGTATTGCCTGCACTAAAGATTGAACCTTTAACCTCCAGAAGAGTGTCACTTAGAACTGAATTTTACCAAGTACTTTATCTGTTAAGCCACAGCTTCTTGCGGAAAAAGAACACTCAAGATGAAAACAGTAGTCCGAATAATCCAAACAAATACGAATTAACTGCGTGTCTGTGGAACTCTGTTCCGGTGGTCTGCTTTACAACATTGTCGTAAACAAATTCTTACTGAACCCTCCTCGTAAATACAGAATTTCCACTACTGTTTCTATGACTACAATACACACATTAAACCTTATCCTCGAGTGGCTTCCGGGTATTGATTAACTCCTCTGTGAAAATAAAGAAAGAAAGCAACAGTTTCTTGGAGAGGAATGGTCACCAACCTTCCATTGTGAAGAACGTACTAAAAAGAAGAAAATATTCCTTATTTCGAATCTGTTTACGCGCATTCTTAAATTGATTGTCTGAGAGATTGCAACCAAAAGATGTTCATATTTACTGCAGTAAAGTCGGCTCAATTAATCCGTCAAGTAATGAACAGTAAATATCATATTTGCACTGAATGACAGCAGTATTTAACCCACTTAACTTTCTTGGCCCGGTTCAGCCGGCGGTTTCAGTTGTTCTTTCATAGGAAAAACATTCAATGAAGATACGTCCATTCAATCAGTGTGGTAGCAATGAAATTGCTATTTCAAGCCAAAGCGTGACAAACAAACGAAAATGTCGATTAAAACACAAAGTGACATATTGAAAGAAATGAGATTTCAAACTGAAGGCTGAGAGATCAATAAAAATGCTATTTCAAACTTAAGCATGACAGACCAATGAAAATGCTATTTCAAACTCAAGACTGCAAAGTGTAGTATCTATTCTTCAGATGCTGCACTTCAATTTCTTGTTCTCTGTCAGTGGAGAAGAAATCCTTCACGACTGAGATAATTTTTAATTTTTGTTCCTTTTCTTCACGTTAAAAAACGACCCTGGTGTCTAACTCTGTCCCGTGGGGAGGCATTGTAAATAGGAACTGAAGACTGACAGACCAATGAAAATGCTACTTCAAATCTAAGCGTGACAAACGAATAAAAATGCTATTTCAAATTTAGGCAGAATAGATCAATAAAATGTTATTTCAGACTTAAGCATGACAGATCAATGCAAATGCTATTTCAAGCTTAAGCATGAAAGGAAAATTTAAACAATTTTGGCAGACTGATAGAAATCCTTTTTCAAAAGTAAGTTTTACAGACCAAAAAAATATATATATATATTAAGTTAAACGTATGCAAAAGAAATAATCAAACTAAAACATCACAGACCAACGAAAATGATATTTCAAATTGATTCATGACAGACCATAGAAAATATTACAAATTGAAGCATCACAGACCAACTTCCTGATCGACAAAGATGCGTTTGAAAAGAAAAGAAAAACCAGAGAAAGAAGAGAAAAGAAAAAGAGTCTGATAATAGCATTATTTCTGATATCGAGGAGAAAATTCCCAGGAGGAAAGTTTCTCTTTTTTTTTTTTTTTTTTTTCCAACAGGATTCAAGCTTCACCTCAATATCAGCCAAAGAAAAACTGTGTATATCCCAAAGGTGACTGTGTCAAAGTACAATACACAATCATTCGCAAAGATTCTGCCAGTATTTATTCATTTTTTTTTTTTTCAATCAATGGAAAATCAATGCATAAAGCAGTTTATGTGATCTCCATAAGACGATAAAATGAAAAGGCCAGAACAGTTATATTACAATATACACGAAACCTCTGAACTGAAAGCAGAGAGTGACCCAAGTCTGTTCAGGAGTCATGGAAAAAACACAATGTTAGGCAGTATTTTGTGCAGTGTTTTGGAATTTTGGAGACAAGAATTGATTATTTACGGACTATTATCATCATCTTTATAATTATCATTGTTTCATCACGTTTCGGCCAACTATTCCTCTGATATATATTTCTAAATTGAAATCTATTATTGAGATATTAATGTATTTATTGCGAACTATTATCTTCATCTTTTTTAGATGTTTCACGATATCTAAGAAAGATGAGGATCATGCGTTTGAAAAGGGAATTTTTCCGAAATTAATAACGGATATTGTCGCAGACATAACAAGTAAGACATTTTACCAATACAACTGAATAAATAAATGTATATATAAAATATATGTATGTACTTATTGATTTGTAAATCGCCACTTGTTCTCGTCTTCTTTTACCAACAACGACTATATTTCATTCCTCGCATTGTGACAGCCTTCTAAATCTCTACTAAATAAATCATTATTCCTCTGGCCTTCTTCAGGTGATTAACTGCGATGGGATAGGAATGCTGACTCTCTTATCTTCGCGGGGGTGGCGCAGTGGATAAAGGTGTTGAATCTCTACGGTTTCAGGTGAGCATTGTCTGAAGGTAACAGTTTCAATCTTACACAAAGCAGGCCAGAGGATTAGTGGGCCAAAACGTGATGAGGCAACAACTATGGAAGGCGGTAATTACTGTGGATACACTTAAGAGACTCAGCATTCCTATCCTTCGTGGTTAATCACCTGAAGAAGGCCAGAGGAATAGTTGCCCAAAACGTGGTGAAACAACAACAACTATGATGAGGATAACAGTCCACAAATATAATAATAATATAGAGAAGTGAGAATGTGTGTGAGGAAACTTCTCAACCTATATACTCAACAAATTTTTGATCTACAGACTTAAAATTTGGTGTGTAGGATATTCAGGCATGTGAAAAACATTTTAATCTGTTTTCATCTGGGAAAACGGGCAGCTAAGGGGTCAAAACTGAAAATTTGGTACGTGGGGGTCGTTGAATTTTCAACTGTTTGCTAACTGTTTCACGAATGTGCATGCGTGAAGGATTCACAGTATAAATTCATTATGTTAAAAATAAATAGGTTTGAAAACATCTTTAAAAATCGTGTCAAGTCAGCCTAACGGTTACCGTACTAGACTCATTATCTTTAGGTTTCAGTTTCAATCTGAGCGCGAGTATTTTTTTTTTTTTTCACTTACAAGAAGTAAACTGTTTAGAAAAAAAAACAAGACTCGCATGCACAGTTTCTGTATGAATTAAAATAGAATATTCATGCATATTTTAAGACCGGGCAACGCCGGGCGGTCTGCTAGTACATAAATAAATACACAAATTACTCATCTCAAAGGATTCCAATAAATATAAGAATTGATTACGCATATTATTTGGAATCTTCACACAACTACTCTCATCTTGAGTGTTATTTGCACAACGTTTTGACCAATGTAACCTCTAAAATCCTTCAACTCCAACCTATAGTCCCCGCTTGCCAAACTTTCAGAACAAACGCTCGACTAGCTAAAGCCACTATATATGATTTTCCTCACTATCTGTGCCTAAATGTAGACACAAATTCCATGAACAAAGCTTCTTTCCCAGACCTGCCTGCTTTTGGAACACTGTTCCGCTGACATGCTTACCAGCTGAATACAACATGGTAGCCTTCAAATCTAATGTAAACAAATTTCTGTTAAGTCGCCAACCTGATAGGTCCTGAGCTGTCATCTAGGCTTCAGCCTCTGTCCCATCGACGAGATGTTGCATCCCTCTGCCTATTCTACAAATACTTCAATACTCTGACGAACTGCAAACACTTGTACCTCCCCGACGTAACTACCCCCGACAAACCCAACAAGCTACTAAGTCTCATCCCTTTACAGTAGAGATCCCTAGGTGCAAGAAAGCCTTTTACTCCAATAGTTTCTTCCCCAGAACTGCGGGTCTTTGGAACTCCCTTCTGGGATTCTGCTTTCCCAACTGCAATGATATGCAGAAGTTCAAGTGTAATGTTAACAAACATCTTTCTACTCATCTCCCTTCATAATGACTCCGCTAATTAAGTCCCTGATAGTAGCCCCCTGCTTCAAAGTGGCACTGTGCCTTGTTTGGGGTGAAAATTGAATTAAAAAAAAAAATAAATAAATAAATAAACAAATTCCACCCAATGTACATCATTAACGATTACTTCACACTACCTTACATTCATTAACCTTTATCAAGGCCCGAAGGTCACTTGAGGATAAGCGGTGACCCCCAAGTAAAAAAAACGGGAGGGGGGAGTATCTTGGAGTATCTTGTTGAACTTAGTCGTCTTTTTATCAATCTTAGGAATCTTTCTTTTTTTTTTTTTTTACATTTTTATTCACGCTCACCCCAAACAAGGCATATCGCCACTTGGACGTAAGGGGCTACTCTTTGGGACCATGCCTAGGAAAGATTAACAAATGTTGGTTTACGTTACATTTAAACTTCTGCATATCTGTACAGTCAGGGAAGCAGGTAGCAGGAAGGGACTTCCAAAGTCTACCTGTTCAAGCAAAGAAACTACCAGAGTAGAAAGCTTTCTGGCATTTAGAGATCTCAACAGTAAAGGGGTGTAATTTTGTTGCTAAGCAGGTTTGTCAGGGATATGCACGCCGAAGGGGGCACAAGTGCAATGAGTTCATCAGAGCATATTCCATTAAAATACTTGTAAAATAAGCACAAGGATGCAACATTGTGGCAATGGGACAGGGGTTGGAGCTTAGTTGACAAAGTGGGATATATTAGGTTGAGGGAGAGACTAGTGGTAGATGTTCCAGCCTAGAAGTGGCAACTGTCGAACTCTGGAATTTGCATGGAATTTTGAACAAAAACACATTATTTAATCCATGGAGTATCATGCTCTCATTCAGTTAGCCATGACTATGTGGAAGTTCTGAGTAATTGTAATGGATGGAATACTGTTGCCACATCTGGGCAGGAGCTGCTAGAAAGGACTTGTCCTGCCTTGATAGAGTTCAAAATAGACTTCGTAGCCTCGTAGGATATGTCCTTTTCTCTTCCTTTCAACCTCTATCTCACAGAAGAGATGTTGCGAGTTTGTCTCTGATGTATCGTTATTTTCATGGAAGGTGTTCAACTGAGCTTCAATCTATGGTCCCCCCCTCGCCAAACTTTCACAAGAAACACTCGTCTAGCTGTACACACTATCAATAATTCCCCCCACTCTTTATCTGTGCCTAAACCTAAACGTAGATTCCATGAACAAAGCTTCTTTCTTAGAACTGTACGTCTGTGGAATTGTCTTCCATTTTCCTGCTTTCCGGCTGACTACAATATGGGTGTCTTCAAGTCTAACGTAAATAAGTTCTTGATGAGCTGTTCTATATAAGTTATCAAATTTACCAAATTGTCATTACTAATGATTACTATATTGTCCAATGTCTACTGTACACTCTTTAACCCTTATCCTTGAGTGGCCTCTTGGCCTTGATAAGTGGTGATGCCTATGTAAAAAAAAAAAAAAAAATTAAGTAATTCATTTTGAGTATCGTCCGCTCTGAGGATTGAACCTTCAACCTTCAGATGAGTAACTTACCACTGAATTTTACCAAGTACCGTATCTGTTATGCCATAGGTCCTTGTGAATTCATGGGTTTGACATGAAGACTCCTAAATGTGGCAAGCTGCACCTGAAGAAGTTCAGAGATTACATTGGCTGAAACATTGTGAAAACACACAAGATGAGATGGGGGTTTGTACAGATTTTTGATGTCCGTTTTCAAAGTTTTTCAAGGCCTTCTCCAGACAAAATTCAAGTTTTCGAGACAAAATTTGGGGTTTGTTTTACAATCCACAGCAATTTGAAAAAGTGGTAAAAACCATCAAATATACAACAAATAAATGTCATCAGAGCCAATAACAGTTACTTTGCAAACTACTTGCATCATTTTTTGGTGTTTTAAAGTAGTTTTAAATGCTTTTTATTTCATCTCAAATATTAACTCTTTACGGCTTTTCATTTCTAACAAAAATGGCTGCCGTCTGGCCCATTTTATTTTTTGGCCTAGCCGGCCTAATTTTAAAATATCAAATATTTATTTGGTGGCTAGGGGGGGGGGGGATGCCATTGGAGAGCCCCGTCCGCAAGAAGAAAGTATGTTTTAGAGGGTTGTAATTTTATTTATGGCAGCCGCTACTACCCCACCCCCTAAATGTTAAAATTTATCAAATAATGTGTCTGTGCTACTTACAGTGTTGCCAAAAATATATGTCAAAATTCATAATGATCTGTTAATTCGCTTAGGAGATTACTCTGTACGTAGATACATGTGCATATATACACATACATAACCTATATAATATATATATATAAGTATTATTTTTAAAAACAGTAATCTACGGACACGCATGTTTCGGAGCCCTACTCCTCTTCAGCATAGCTTGACTGTTGTTGGGATTCGAACCCTGTACCTTATGTATTTCAGTCCAGTGCCCTAACCCATTACGCTATGACGCCATAGACAATTTACTGCTTAGTTTTTATCGTTTATCTCTTTACGTAATTTTTGTTGTTGATTTTTTTAAAACGAGATTATACATATACATATATAAGAAGATATACAAGAGATGTTCAAAAAGTAGTGGCTCTTATTTTTATTCCACCAGAATGGATCAGGGAATTGCAAATTGCATTATTATGATTACTGAACTTATACATTCAAAATCTGAAAATTTTATCTCTCTGTTGCAGATATTGACGGTGTGAGATTCTAAGAAAGCACCCCCCATGTCATGGACGTGCGTTAAAAGCAGAGTCATGTCCTGATAGGCTTGAAAACAGAATCATTTGTATGAAAAATGAGTGAGAAAGTTAAGGAAGGGGGCGGTGACAATGTTAAGGAAGTCAAACGATGGACGAATGACGTCACATTTTCGTTTTCAGTTTTTAGTTTGATATTCGTCTTTGCGTCTTTGAACGATCGAAATTTTTGCATGGTCATGTCTACCACTGCCTTATTTGGAGCTCTTGTCAATTTACTAAAAATGCTAAAGAAAAAAATCTATATGGGGTTGCTTTCAATAGTAACAGCATACAAAACAAATTTGAAAATAAAAACACCCTTAACTCAAATATAAATTAATTTGATTTAAACAGTCTATCAAACTTACATTCCAATAAGCTTTTCTGCATTTATTTAAAATAAATAAAGAAATAATTGAATTTTCATTCAGTTGCGTTCAAGATGGGTATATTTGCCAGAGACACCATGATCTGTTCTCGATATGTAGGCAAATCCAACATACACATCCAAGAATCCTTGGAAACTTACCTCCAGTCCATAGTGGAACGGGGCAATAAATGGGTGGTTGAATTTAATGCTATTGTATTTGGATTTTTTTAAAGCATAACGTACGAACTAAGGAAGGGGCATGCAGAATATCATATAGATGATAATCAGATCTTTCTTAACTAAAAGAAAGAACCAGTCCGTTCTTGATGACATCTAAAGAACATCATATTAATGTGGGTGTAACCTCCATGATGCCAGAAAGCTTCACACACACCTGCCAGTATCCTAGTTATCTCTCTTATATATATATATATATATATATATACACAGGGTGTCCACAAAGTCTGGCTACATTATGTAGCCAGACTTTGTGGAAGCATCCTGTAGATTATGTGGTCAGACTTTGTGGGCACCATATATATATATATATATATATATATGGTGCCCACAAAGTCTGACCACATATCTGTAGATTATGTGGTCAGACTTTGTGGGCACCATATATATATATATATATATATATGGTGCCCACAAAGTCTGACCACATAATTATGTGGTCAGACTTTGTGGGCACCATATATATATATATATATATATATGGTGCCCACAAAGTCTGACCACATAATCTACAGGATGCTTCCACAAAGTCTGGCTACATAATGTAGCCAGACTTTGTGGACACCCTGTGTATATATATATATATATATATATATACACACACACACACGTGTGTGTGTGTATATATAGATTATGTAGACAGACTTTGTGGGCACCCTATATATATATATATATATATACACACACATATATACACACACACACTAGCAAGGAGACCTGCCGTTGTCCGGGATTGAATGAGGATCAACAAATGTTCCACCCTCCCATTCTTTTATCTTCATCGAAATTAGTAAAATCGCCTATTTTACAATCAAATCGATTGCTTGCTCTAGTTGAGGACTCCCCCCCCCACCCGCAGTGTACTTGGAAGCTTCACATGCCTCCTCGCAGTAATTTAGTCCACAATACGTTGTAGTCTAAGTTGCACTGTAGGGAGTCTACTGTTGATTTGAGAAATTTATCTATCTTCTATTATGTAAAAGGAACCTTGTCTGTGAGTTTTTTTCCTATAGACTTGAAAACGGCTGGGTTGATTTTACGAAATTTTACATGAAGCTACGTTATATGCCTGGTAGTGTTCTTAGATAGGTTTTGTATTTAATGTCTTCAATAAGTATCGATAATCGAAATAATCCGATGAAAGGAGAAACAAGCGATTTTGACCAAAGTTAACACCTTACACAGCCTAACATCACAAATGCATTTGAGAAGTTTTATTACCACACAAGCTGAAAAGCTCAACATATAAAATCAACAGTAGGTTCTTTGATATGATAATGGCGCATTCAAAATGAAGGTTTCAGTTCAAAGCACAATTTCACAATGATACTTGACCTTTTCATTTTAAACTTAGATTCAAACTATTATCATTGCACAAGCAATAAGGCCAGGCATATAAAATCAACAGTAGGTTCTTTGATATGACGAGGGATGCGTTTGACATTAATGTTCGTGTTCAGAGCACAACTGAAGCATGATACTTGACTTTTGCATGTTAAACTTTAATGCAAGCCATTAAATATAAAATAATTTTATAAAATCAACAGTAGGTTCTCTACAATGCAATGTAGACTACAATATATTGTGAACTTAGTCACTGTGAGAGGCATATGAAGTTTCCTCCAGGTGCATCACGATGAGCCCCCAATCAGAGCATGCAATCAATCGATTTAACAGAAAAATGGGTGCTTTTATCGATTTCGATGACAATAAAAATATGATAGTGTGGAATATTTGTTGATCGTCATTCAATCCCGGGCAACGTCGAGTCACTCTGCTAGTCTATAAATAATGGCTTCACTTAAAGTTTAAAATGTTAAAGTCAAGTATCATGGTTCAATTGTGCCTTAAAAATCAGCATTCATTTCAAATCCGAACCTGTCTTATAAGTAGGGCTATGACAACAGCATATTTTTTTCATTGTTTTGACTCGAGTATATACCCGACACAGACACAATCAACTAAGAACCACATCATTCTATATAAAAACATGTAAGATACCAATGGATATATACCCGAGAATCAAACCAAGGAAAAGAATATGCTCTTGCCACAGCCCTTCTTATAAGGGAATCTACAGTTGATTTTATAAGCTGTGCCTTTCTGCTTGTGCGATGATAAAACTGCTCAAATACACTTGTGATGTTAAGCTATTTAATCAAAATCGGACTTCCTTCTTTAATCGATTTTTCGGTTATTCATTCTTCATATTTATCGGAGACATTCTGATACAAAACCTAAGAACACTCCGAGACACATTAAGTATCTGTGTGAAATTTCAAAAGAAAATCGGCCGTTTAGGAGTTCATCGGGAACAAACACACGCATGCAAAGTTCGTTTTATATTATAGTAGAGATATATAAAAATGCCTTTGTCTCTGAATGTGTGTGTGTGTTCGTGCAGAACGATCTCTACCAAACTACTTTGTCAAATTTTGGTCTACAGATTTGAACCTTGATATATAAGTCTTTTTTTGTTTTTTTTTTAAATCAAATTTTTTTCTTTTAAATTTTATTTAAACTTTATTACACGAAAAATAGCTTCGTTTATTGAATTATTTTTTTTGTTTAATATGGAGGAAAAAAAAACTTTGAATATAACGATGAAGCGCTAATTTGATGCTGAATCACCCCCTCCCCCTTCCACATGCTGAATTCACTCGGCCACACGAATAATCAGCTACGCCGGATGAGTCAAGCCAAAACGGCCAAAAATGGCTGAAACATACCAAACCAATTCTATGATATTCAACGATTAAAAATAGAATGAACACGTTGGTTTATTTACGAAAAGAATGAGGCAAGAAATCCATCACCATAGGTGGCTGGAAGTTATGTAAATTTACAGAGTCAGACAGGAAGTCAAAGACAAATAATGTCTGCAGGGCGAGAAAATAAATGGCTAATGTGGCAAGATGCAGTTTTGACTGGCGTTCGTTGATGACATACTTATAAAGCAACTATATTGTTGTTAAAACACGTACATATACATCTATATATAAAGTAATTACTGTTTGTTAATTAAATCCTCTTAGAATTTAGAAACAAACCCCGAGCAAATATACATGCACTCACACACACACACACACACATATATATATATATATATATATATATATATATATATATATATATATATATGGCGATTGATGCGTATATAAAAACGACAAACAACCACAAAATTCGCGTATAAGCCTGAAGAGTCCTAGAGTAGATGAAACGCGGAATATTCAGTGTAGCTTAATCGCCATATATATTTTATAACTTACTAACTAGCTCTACCTACATATTGAGCAATTTTGAAGTAAATACTTAAAGTTTATGCATAAATTTTTACTTTCGTATATTAATTTTATGTGAGTAAATTAAGTAGTTATATATATATATATATATATATGCCATTAGCGTATTAAGCGACGCTCTTTGTGCAAACAAATCGAGCGGAGATATTTGGACGATGTCAAAACATCGTTAAATTTGTTACCCTCACAGCAGCAGCCGTATAGCGTAATGGCGAAAAGCCTTGACTGTCATTTAGGCAGTCGGGTTTCGATCTTGGCTTGAAGCAGTTGCCTGTCTAGCCGCACCGATGAGCTGTGAAACAGCGAAACAGTACTGTATGTGGAGGAATATATATATATATATATATATATATATATATATATATATATGTGTGTGTGTGTGTGTTAATCATTTACTTGAAACATACTCAGTTTGTATATACACCAATCATAATAGATTAAAGAATCTTTCCCATAAATGAAATTTTCTATATAAATTTTGCAAATTCTGAAAAAAGTCCAAGCTCAATAATTGCATTTTTATTGTTCCAGAGCATATATATTGTAATATAATTTTTCAAGCTCCAAATATCAAGTTTTCTCGGTTTGCCATTTATTACTTTTCAAAAGATATCTATTACAATATTGTTTCCTATTGCGACTAACAAGTCTGCAAAATTATGTTATTGCTGCATATTTAGTCACGTACTCATCAGATGTTTACCTTAAAAACACTTATCTAAACACTATTGTGGACAACTTATATGATTCATGTAACCGAAACACTGCCGTTTCTTCTCATTTCGAAGTGCATATATATATATATAACTACTTCATTTATTCACATAAATTTAATATACGAAAGTATAGATTTATGCGTAAACTTTAAGTATTTACTTCAAAAGTGCTCAATACGTAGGTAGAGCTAGTTAGTAATTTATAAAATATATATGGTGATTAAGCTACACTGAATATTCTGCGTTTCATCCAACTATAGGATTCATCAGGCTTATGCGCATAAGCCTGAGGAATCCTATAGTTGGATGAAACGCAGAATATTCAGTGTAGCTTAATCGCCATATATATTTTATAAATTACTATATATATATATATATATATATATATATATATATATATATATATATAGTGTTGGGACGATTCCAATATAATTACCGATATATATATATGTCAGTTCTTGCCTAAAGCAAGAAAACTGATTAGAAAACTAGAAATGATTTGAATAGGTTTGAAAATTATAGGAAAAGAAATGAAATGTTAATAAGTTGTTCAAGATTTGGGAAAAGTACACTAGGAAATGCCGAGTGTGCCTTGAAGAGGTTAAAGGCTATAAATTTCTTAAAACTTATTTCAATACATGTCATTGTTTTTGCAGTGGTCAGTGTACTTTCGTAGTACAACGCAAGTCAAGGTTCCAACCTCGACAATTATTCCCACAGAAACTAGGCCATTTCCGAGGCCTTTTTTCTGTTCGATTGATGCAGAATGTTTTGTATAGCCCTAGGAGGTCCACCCTACCAGACTTTGCCTCCTGGCTTTTGGGAGGAGCAAGTTTATCGCTTGTTGTCTAAGGCTCCCTCACCAGGGAATACCGACGGAATTACTCAGACTTATTTTTGCAGGGCCAGAATACTCCTCCTCTTAGAGCATTGTCCCATTTTCCCAGCTTCCGACCTTGTGTCACATCCTCTCATGGTGGGAGAGTGGTAAATACTGGTCACTTTTTTTGCAGCTCCTCTCATCCAATCAATGGTGAGCACATTTTTGGGCCCCACCCTAAAAATTTGAATATTATAAAATATACAAAGTGCGAATAAAAAGGTTATATATAGCCTTATTTATTGGGCGAAGGAGGATGTTGAGTCCTTCAATCTTGGGTATTCATTGTCAATCTGTTTTTTTCAAGTTGTTTGTATCCAATGCAGAGCCTAAAAACAATACCAATTCTTAACTGAGTTTAACAATAACGATAGCCTCACTAATAATGTGCAGTGCGCACACACACCTTTGACCTACTTTAATGAGTTCTGGCTAGACAATATTAGATTTAATGTTAGTTCAGTTTTCGCTGCACAAAATTTTAAGATAAGGTCTCCACATTCAGATCAACTTTATTTCTTGCAGGACACGATGCAAAATAAACACCATTGGAGAGAAATGATACGAGAATGATAGAGTGATATAACCACATTGTAGAACTATTATATAGCGAAACTGTCTGTGGATGACTATGGTAGCTTCCTTCAGTCTTGACAGACTATGGACACCCACTGTAAGGGTGCCTGCACGTGGAATTTATGTGGTAAGAGTTCCGCCATCTCCAACCAAGCCACACCTGAGTCGGCGCGGTTAAATACCAGGATTGATTCAGGATTAGAAACAATGCCGAGATAAGCAGAGAGCACATACAGCACCTAACTTCGGTGATCTGAAATGTTAATAAGGTGTTCAAGATTTGAAGAAAGTACACTTGGAAATGCTGAGTGTGCCTTGAAGAAGTTAAAGACTATAAATTTGGATGACTATATAACCCCCCCCCATACACTCATTGATAATGTTATTGTCTACTACTACTTTAGCATAATGCAAAGCTCTTTGCAAATAAAAACAAATGGAGCACTGTGAGAGTTGTGGTCAACATTTGTAGAAAGGATTGCAAGATATTATTACTTGCACCAATCCTGTGGCTTGTTGGGTAGAGCTACTGTCCATCAACTCAATGGTTGTTGCTTCGATCACGGGCTTGGGATGGATGCTTGTCTGGCCACACTGAACCACTATGATACAAGGAAACAGCCGGTCTGTAGATGACTATAAAATACTCTCATTCTCGGATTGAACACTATATTGCCTGCTACTGCTTTAATGTAAATGTAAAGCTCTTTGTAAATAAGAACAAAATGAAGCACTGTGGCATACAACATGATCATATTTGACACACCGGTTCCGGTCAGATCACTGAAGTTAAGCAATGATGAGCCTTGTCAGTACCAGATGGGTGACCATTTGAGACTTGCAGGTGCTGTATGTGTTCCCAGCTTATTTCGGCAGTGTTTCCAGTTGTCCTGAACTTTTCCTTGCCACTGGACTCGAGCAGTGCCGATTCAGGAGAGATATGGTTGGTGATTGTGCAACCATTGCCTCACAATTACACACACAGCTGCCCCTACAGGGGGTATCCTTTGTCTTTAGGGACTGAACAGAGGTATCGATTGGAGCACTGTGAGAGGCGGTCAATGTTTGTATAAAGTATTGTAATATTATTGCCACCAGTAGTTTATAACTGGCAGCCTGGCATTGCCTGGTCGTACAATATGCTAAAACATGATATTTTCATTTATGCAGATTGAATACAGAAGCAATTCTCTATTGATTATTATATATTATGAGGAATAATTTGCAAATAAATAATAAAAATAATAATGATAACGTCGTTCATCAAATTCCGTCTGTGTTTGTTTACAATATCATGTCAGCTGATATTTGGGCTTGACGATCTTAAAAATAGTCTTTCTTCTCTTATAGATAAAAAAAAGAATGTCCACATGGGAATATTTTGTTACATCATCCAAGGTTACACCGGTGTAACGTAAAATATTCCCCTGTAAAAATTCTATTTTATCTATAAGAGAAATAGACTGTTTTTAAGATCTGATTTTTTCGATTTCTGATACTTATCGGATGAATTTCTGTACGGAACATATCTAAGAACACTACCAGACATATAAATTACCTTTGTGTGTAATTTGAAAAAGATAGGCTCAGCCGTTTCGGAACCTATGAAGAAGCAACTTACATAAAGTGACTTTCATATAATTGTAGATATAATAATGTTGGGGTGATTAATCGGAATCCAAAAAATCGGAAGAGTTGGGGGGGGGGTATCGGAATTATTTTCCGATTCCAAAACAATTCTTTTAATTGTCTTTTTTTTTTTTTTGATTTTGATTGAAGTAAAATATTCCATTGCTGGTAATAATGATAAAATAATAAATATTTATTGATTTTAAATACCAGTAAAACTAAAATCGATAGATCATCCTCCACAAGTGTATTTTGACGTTTAGGAAAATATCTGCGTATTTAACATGTTTTTTTATGAAAATCATGGAAATTAACAATCTTATAGTTAAATAATTAGAGATTTATAAAGAATCAGAATCGGCAATTGTATCGGAATCGTCCCATCACTAATATATATGTTTACAAATAAAACTATTTGAAAACTTTCCTTGTTTTATCTCTTTTCAAAACGTGTCTTCATTATCTTAGATATCATGGACATATCACTTGTTCCGGTGGCCTACTATCGACTTGATAGTTGTTGGTCGATCCCAGGCTTGGGATAGTTGTTGGTCTAGACACAATGAGGAGCTGTGATACAACAAAACTGTCTGTGGATTACATATATATACGCTAGCAAGGAGACCCAGCGTTGCCTAAGATTGAATGATGATCTATGACTGTTTCACACTTCCAATACTCCTATTGGAATTGAAATCGGTAAAATCACCCATTTTTCAATCAAATCAATTGATTGTCTGCTCTAATCGGGGACCCACCATAGTGAACAATGGAAAGGAGTTTTACATGACTTCCCACAGTGACTTAGTTCATAATATATTATAGTCTACATTGCACTGTAGAGAAACTACTGTTGATTTTATAAAATTATTTTGATGGCTTGAATTAAAATGTAAAATACTTAAGTCAAGTATCATGGTTCAATTGTGCCCAAATCAGAAACATTCATCTCAAATGTGCCTCCGTCCAATCAAAAGACCTACTGTTGATTTTATATGCTAGGCCCTTTCTGCTTGTGCGACGATAAAAACTTCTCAAATACACTTGTGATGTTAGGCGAAATACACTTGTGATGTTAGGCGAAATCGAACTGTTCGTGCTTTAATCAGATTTTTTTGATTATCGATTTTCGATACTTATTAGAGGTATCTAATGCAAAACATATCTAAGAACACTTCTAGGCGCACAAAGTACACTTGTGTGAAATTAAAAAAAGAACAAATCGACCCAACCATTTTAGAATCCATAGGGAACTAACTCACAAACACACATGCACAAAGTGCTTTTTATACATAAAGAATATATATATATATATATATATATATATATGCGCATCTGAAAAATAACGAAACTGGCTTCATAAAAATTTTAATTCAATTGCAAACATGTTGCCCCCTTCAAAAGTAATCCCTCACTCAAGTTTAATGCCCTTTCCAATTGTTCTCACATTTATGTTCATTGCTGAAAGGATTCTTCTGAGAAATCCCTTAGTTTGGTGATCCCCTTGAGTTTCGAAAAAAGTCACATGGGGTAAATTGTGCTGAATATGGCGGTTGATCCAATACAATGACATCAGGAACTGTTGGATGCTCAGAGCGTTGTGAGCAGGTTCATTGTCATGGTGAAAAAAGGCAATATAAAATGTCATGTGAACAAAGCATGCAATAGTTGTAGAATGCTGGGATTACAACTATATATTCGGAAGATATATCATGTTAGATGACAACACCATCTACCTACACTCGTTCGCCTATAGCACACACAGCACATTCAGTTTTTCAGACACACCTCGTATTTATCAGTAGAACTTACTCAAGCTAAGTAGAATAGAATGTGCTTTGATTAACTCATAGCACTTGTGCCCCTCAGTGTACATACTCCCGATGAACTTGACAAACGGAAAAATCTCACCCCTTCAATATTGAAGGCCCTAGATATCAGAAAGCTTCCTACTCTAATAATTCCTTTCCTGGCACTGCTAGACTTTGGAACTCCCTCCTTGTTTCTGTAATGTGTATGGTGGCTGTGTGCAAAGTGATGTCACAGTGAAGAAGAATGAAAAAGATATTAAAAAAAAAGAAGAATGTGTGGGCAGACTTAGGATAAGGATCACGTTAGGGATCACGATCACGTTAAAGAGGTGGAAATAAATGTCTGTTGTTTAAACCTGAAACAGCTAGTTGAATTTCTTTCTTGTCTTTGTGGACTTTGTGACGGAGTCTACAACGTGTTGGGTCCAGAGTTCCTACATGTTACCATATGTATCAATGTGCATAATGTTACATTTCCCTGCTTTTCTGACTGTAAGTTTAAATGTAATGCGAACAGAGATTTTGCTGCTTACCTCCCCACAGTCTCTTGTTAGACAATTCCAAATAGAAGCTCCTTATGTCTAAGTAGCAATATCCCTTGTTTTGGGTGATGAGCAAAAAAAAAAAAAAAAAAAAAAAAACATTAGAATGTTCTGCTGTCTCTTTCTCTCTCATATATATATATATATATATAAATACCATAGTACCTTTAACGTACGTATGCGTGTCAAAATTTCCAGATTATAAATTATTCAATCGGGAGATTCTATTTATTAAAAAGGAGGATTTAATGTTTGTAGTACGTTATCACCTATCCTCCTTTTTAATAAATAAGATCTCCCGATCACTGAAGATACAATGTGAAAAAAAAAAAAAAAATGAATAAATAAATAAAAATGATATTGCTTTTAGGCCGTACATACAACTAAAATATACCTTCCTGGGCTTCAAGGATAGTATCTGTCTTGTGTAAAGGTGGTATAATGATATCGTGGGGTTTCAGTTCGCGCCGGGCATCCATACAATAGAAATATGTCACAGACTCCTATAAGGATATTGGAGATAAATCGTAATAACCAGATATATTCTGACACTACATTAACCAGATTACTTAGATAAATAATTTTACCGTTTTAACAAAAGGGCTACAGTAATATCGCAGGTTATCTATTCACGTTGAACGTCCGCAGAATGCCCAGCAGCAATATATTTCATATAAAAGATGCTGCTGTGGAATTTCCACAGGTCTCGCTATTTATTATTATTAAGCTATCGTGGTTGTTCAGAAATTTTGTTATTTACAAAGTGCTAGTGTTATTGGAACAGTCTATCAGGCAAGCGTACGCAGTGTGATGATGTATGAAAGGAAAACCTGGCTATTGAGAGTCGAGGATATGTGTTGCATGGAGAGATCTGATGACGTTAAAGGAAGATTAAATCTTGACCACATAAAGCGACGCGCCCGTGCAGATATGAATATCTTTAAAGAATAGATGAGAGTTTTGGGGTTAGTAGATATAATTTGAGGTAGCAGGTTCAATTCATATGGGAATGCCAAGTGAAAACATAGAAGGCAGTGATAAAGATGGACTTGAAAAAAGGAGGGATAAATAAAGACCTGGCCAGAGATAGGTTAGTTTATAGATATTATAGATGAATATGATGATTGTGGCGAGTTTTAAGGTTTTGAACCGTTTTTAAAAGACCAGATGACCTTATCTTAATTGATGTCCCAAGCCCAGATCTTATACCAGATGAACGACAACATATATAACTAGTTTTGGTATTATTTGGATTCATCGGACTACTGTTCTCATCTTGATGATGAATCCAAATAAATACGAATAAACAATCCTCATCTCAAAAATTCAGAAACGTCATAACTATTTTTGTTTCATTTTATTTTAGTTCAAGTTCTCAGAAATCAAACGGCCCCTTTCCTAGAGGCTAGCACTTGATATCTATATGAAATACATAGATATTCGAATTTTCTATTAAAGTTCTCCTTTACTTATCAAACGTTGAATTAGTAAAGAAATTGCGAACATTATTTCCCTCTCCTCAATTGACCATTTTAATATGTTATAGTATATATCTGTTTATGGTTGCTTAGTTTTACTGGATTCCAGGACAAGAATTCATCTAATCTGGTTGAGTATCCATTTTCATCCTGTTACCTAAAATAATATCGCTTAAAGAAAAAAAAGAAAAAAAAAAGGAAGCCAAGTACGTCCAAGGATGGAGTACTGTTGACCCATCCGAGCAAGAGCTGCTAGAAAGACTTTATCCTGCCTTAACAGAGTTCAAAACAGACTTCGTAGTCTAGTGGAGGATGCCCTTTTCTCTTCCCTGCAGCCTCTTTCCTACAGAAAAGACGTTGCGAGCCTGTCTCTGTTTTATCCTTATTTAATGGCAAGTACTCGTCTAAACTCCAATCTATGGTACCCCCTTGCCAAACTTTCACAAAAAAACACTCGTCTAGCTGAAACCACTGTCAATAATTTCCCCCACTCTTTATCTGTGCCTAAACCTAAACGTAGATTCGATGAAGAAAGCTTCTTTCTTAGAACTGCACGCCTGTGGAACTCTCTTCTGTTTGCCTGTTTTCCAGCTGACTACAATTTGGTTGTCTTCAAGTACAACGTAAACAAATTCTTGATGAACCGTCCCTTTAAGTAATCCAATTCATCAAATTTCTACTACTAACGATTACTATGATATTGTCCCATTGAATGCTGTATACTCAATAACCGTTATCTTCGAGTGGCCTCTGGGCCTTGCTAGTCGTGACTCCTATGTCAACCCCCCCCCCCTATTCCTCATAAAAGCCAATGTTGACTAGCCATAACGAGATCTTATTTTGGGCTACGAATAGCATGTAATTTTGAATGTTTGTTCTACGTGTTTACTCGAAGGGAAAAATATCCTCATGCCAGGTTGTCCTGACAAACCCCTCTACAGAGAGACATCCAACGTAGACCCCCCCCCCCCCAGTACCATGATAAAGCCTCGTATAGAGAGACTTTAGATACTCGAAGGTAGTGTCTAGTAGGCATTCAAGTTCTCTTTTTTTAATTTTTTTTCAATTTCCTTATCATTTTCTTCTAGCTAGGGATGAAGCATCCTACTGGATGTCGGACATTAACCTGCTATCCCATATTTAAACCGAGAGATCTTTTTAAGATTCTAACCATTTCTTTAAGCGCAATTGTTTGTATCTCTGTTGCACTTGGGTTACCGGGCATATTTGCCAGGTATCTGTAGGTGTTTATGTATCTTGAATTTATTGTATACTAATTATATCAATGCATATTTATCAATGGTTTATTCATAAAAAAAAAGAATTAAACTTGTAAACATAAAACAAAAGGCTGAAATATAAAACGGACAACATCCTAGATTGATTAAAAAAAAAAAACAGACAAAAATGAAAAATATTATAAATTTTTTTGTTTATATTCAAAAATGACATATGAAGGGTTTGACACGAAAGCATACATATACATTGAATGTACAAAATATTTTTTTGTTTTATAAAATGAGATTGTTAAAAAAAAATGAGATTGTTAAAAAAATATGAGATGGCTTAACAAACAGATGACATTGGTAAGAAAAAATGTGTGTGTTAAAAAAGATGAGATTGTTAAAATATAAAAATGAGAATTGTGAAAAATAGAAATTAGGATCACTAAGATTTATTTATGCTCTTTGGGGGATCATATATTTTAATTGATAATCTAATTTCAACTTTTATGAAATATATATATATATATATATATATATATATATATATATATGAGAGAGAGAGAGAGAGAGAGATAAAGAGAGAGATTAAATGACTTACTGACAAAATAATTTTCCAACGAAGACTAAAAAAATAAATTAAATTTTTTTTTAATGTTTTCAAGGTTAAAAGAAAACTTCCAAAAATCTGTGTGTGTTTGTTTGTTTCATTTTCCCTTCTTTGCTGTCTCATTTTTTTTTTGTTGTTACTTATATTCTTAGCCAGTATCAATCATATAAAGAAAAATTTAAATCCTCCCCCTGACCATTTTTTTCTCCACATAGATAATTTGTTCAAAAAATATATTACTCCATTAAAAAAAAAAGTTTTGTCTTTAGAAAATCTAGTTAGTTCTAAAAATCACAATAATTACACACATTTTGTTTTTATCTAGTAAAGTATTTAAACCTAAGGATACCAACAAATTCATTTACAATGGAGATATTTTATTGCTTTTATTAGTTTAGCCCCATTTCTTTGAACCGTCTTCTATAAATTTGATATTATATTCTAATTTCAACGTCAAGCAGGGACATGGAATTGAATACAATATTGAATACAATATTGTGGATGAAAAAATATGTTGGCGAAATATTGACTTTAAGATAAATGTTCGCTTGAAGTATTATTTTTTTGTTATGTTTCTGTTAAAAAATAAATAAAAATTTTTTTCTCTCAGTTCGATTTCCAATATGTTTTTTATAATAAAATTAGGAAAATAATATACAAAAAGCAAAACTGGTTAATAATGTTCAGTTATTGAACCAAAACATTCTTTGAATAATGTTTTTGTAATTTATATAAACAATTTATCATCATCTTTTAAAAAAAAAATTTCTCTTCAGCATATTCCATTAAATTAAACTGACTTTTTTTTTTTTTTATTAATTCTTTTTTTTTTTTTTTTTTTTGGTTTCCATATTCCGAATAACGATCTTCACTTCTCTTAGGAAAAAAAAATCGATACATTTTTCAAAACCAGTTAGATTAATCTATCCCTGATGATGAATTTAGAAAGATTGAAAAGTACTCAGACTTACAATAAATATGGCGATTACATCAGCCAGTTCCTGCCAGAAGTGAAAACCATTATTCGGAAGTTGGAAAGGATCAAAAACAGAATAGACAAAAAACATTTTATTTAATGAGATTATATATATTGATTAACCATCCATACCCGTGGTTTCTGGATGTATCTAGAAATCAAACCTATGGGATTGTCCAAGAAACCGCCGGTGTAGATGGCTAATCAACATATCATCATATAGTTTTATAGAGAGAAAAACTAAATTATACTCTTACTAACGTAGTTGAGCACTCTGCGATTATTTTTTCAGATCCACTATACTGCATGGTCAAGCATTGTTTATTCTTGCCCAAATATACCGTTGAACAAGACATTATTTGATCAGTTCAGAATTCTTCTCACAGAAAGTTTGTTAGAAATTTTTTGAAAGAATGGTAATATACATCACACACTTTCATTCTGTCTTCGTTAATGATATATGCTCGCGACAACAAATGGTGTTGAACACTAGATATCTTTAGAAATTTCATGTAACTATTTACAGTAGTTACTTCGACATTGCTCAACACGTAAGTAGAGCTAGGTAGTAAGTTTTGAAGATATATATGGCAGTTAAGCTACACAGAATTTTTAACGTTTCATCTTCGTGAGGATCGTCAGGCTATTTTCAAAACACACACACACATTTATACAGATTCAAATTTAAATCAATTAGAAAATTCTTTAACTCCACACACACAATCCTATATATATTATGTGTGTGTGTGTGTGCGCGCGTGCGGTTGTACGTGTGTATATATGCATATAGTTTAGAAAGAAACACAGAGTGCTCAACTCAGTGATCAAGAGCAATATTTATTTTCAAGTGATATTATACAAAACTAAAGTGGCCAACCCATATTTCAGAAATTACTACCTAGCTCTACTCACGCATTGAGCACTCTTGAAGTAAAGACTGTAAGTTGATACAGAAAATATACTTCCTTATAACATTTCACATAGACACATGAAATAATAACGAGACCAGATAATATATTTAGATAATTTTCCAGGATTCCGTCACCAAACTTAAAAAAAAAAAAATGAATAAAAAAAATAAAATAATAAAATAAAATAAAAAATAAAAAATTGTAAATAATAAAATCCAGCAACTATATAAATACCCGGTCATTATTATTTTTTTTTTTTTAATTTTGCCTTCATTTTTTTTTTTTTTTTTTTTTTTTTTTTAATAAATAAAACCTATAATTGCTTTTGGCTTGTTGTCCTGTTTAGTGCCAACGACCCTGGTGTATAACTCTGTCCCGTGGGGAGGCATTGTAAATAGAAACATGCCCATGCGTGTCCGGGGTACAGACCGACAGACAGGTGAACCAATTGGAGGCGAACGTACCTTTTCTGCTGCGTTGTAGCGGGCAACCTATTTTTTCCGAGCGTTTTTAACGACATTGCGTTCAACGTACGAAGGAAACAGCATCCGAGCAATGAATAACAACTGTTTATTCGTTTAGGAAATTTTACTATCGATATTATCGTCGACGCTAGATAGTGAATTCAATTTAGAATACGGAGGAAGTTCAACTAACGATCCTAACCCGCAAAGCTCGCCGTGATCTCATCGTGAAGACATTGAATACGATGGATATGCGTTAATAAAAATGCGGCGTGCTTTAAATGTGTCAGTTTCCGCGATTCTCGTCAACGTTCAGCGCAGCGAATCATCTGTCTTCGCGGACGTGGGTTTTTAATTACGGAGTCACGTTCAGGCGGATAATTACTATATAATTGATACCTAACTACGTGTAAAATAACAATAAAAATAAATATATACAAGAAAGATGTGATAATCTTAAAGATATTTCTTCTTTTGTGTGTGTGTGTGTGTGTGTGTGTGTGTGTGTGCGTGTGCGTGTCTTTGGAGGAGTGATCCGTAAAAAAAAAAAAAATTGATACTAGGTACGTTGTCTGTTTATTTCTTCGCATCGAGGTAGATATTACTATGCCAAGTTTGAAGGGGGGGGGGATGGATTAGGAAAACAACCACGCGTCACCCGGAACATCTGATCGCAGAAACCCCCTACGTACGCCCATCTTCACCTTCAGCGTGTAAAACTCCCTTAGATGTTTACATGACGATCTTTCAAGTTTTTTTTTTACTCCCTCCCACCTTTTTATAAAGAGGGGAATACAAAAAAGGGGATATTATAGTTTGTTTGTGTTAAAAAAAAAAGTAGGTAAGAGAAGTAGCAAGAACTCACAGTCACTGTTGATACATCCTCTCGAGTCTTTCGTAAGACGTGCTAGAAACGTTTACTACTGCTGTTACTGCTGCTTTTTTTGTATTATGAACCGTAATAGTTTGCGTGTGTGTGTGTGCTTTAGAATGTGTTGGCTGCGCCGTGTGTCGTGTTCGCATTTCAGAAGAGCGTGCGCACACGAGAAAGAGAGAGAGAGAGAGAGAGAGAGAGAGAGAGAATACTGCAGTCTTATAAAGTGTGTTGTGTGTATGATGGCTGTTTAAACCGCCGACCGACCAACTGACTGACTGACTGACGTGCTTCATGCAGTGTGAGGGATGAAGATGTTAAGGTGGGTGTAGAAATGGCAAAAAAAGAAAAAAAAAAGAAAAAAAAACGCTGTCTATTCTTAAAGGAGACGCACAGGCACAATACTTAGTTTTGCGGAGTACAACTTTTTTTTTTTCTATGATGGCAAACATAGAAAACGACGACGTTTCGCTTATAAGAGAATCAATAGTACCCCATGCCGACACGTGAATCGCAATTCAAAGTAGTATTTCTATCTCTAAAAATAATAATAAAAAAACAATAATAATAGTAGATCGTATTCTTCGGATTCTTTTAACTACTATTCTAATCTTAAATGTTTTTGTTTATTTTCACAACGTTTCAGTCGATGTAACCCTCAGCCTTCTTCAGCTATATCTTATCGAACTCGGGAATCTTTCTGTCAAACGCGGGAATCTGCACAAAATTTCGAACGGAACCCTTAATTTAATCCAATTTCAGTTCTGTCATTCAAACTCCAGAAGAGTTTACAACTGAATTTTTATCATATACTGAATTGCACTACGCCACGTGTCCACAAGGAGGTTAAAAGTTCAATCCTCAGTGCGGGCGAAACTCCATATATAATTACGAAATACTTAGGATTTCTACCCGGTCATGGCCGATAGAACGAGAACATACTATTCCGCGGATACATTTAACATGTTTTTACGGTAATGGGGAAAAATTACAATTTTATAGTTAAAAAATATTTAGAAATTTAAAGCGTAACGGAATCAGGAAAAATATTGGAATCGTCCCATCACTAATATATGTCTATTTTTGGTTTTGTTGTAAAAAATCTTTCATACGCTTAGCTTTTTCTGTTTGTGTCATTATCAACCTGAATAGTTGAACGTATCGCACAATCAGGCTTGTTAATCTAAATGTCTGGCTAAGCGTGGTCGATAATTTTGTTAAAGCATTTAAGTGATACTGCAGGCCAAACGGAGTCTATGACAGTGTAATGTGCTAAGCAGGTGAGACTTGATAGCTACGAGTAACTCAGAAGAAAACACTGAAATAAAGATACAGATTTTTGCACGCAAGATAACCAACATGTAAAACAGGAAACAATTGCCAGGACTCATGCAAAATCTTTATGAAATGATCAACGTTTCGTCCCTATTGCAGAGGACATCTTCAGGATATTAAAAGGAAAAATGCAAAAAAGAAAACGATCATAGCCCATATGAAAATGAAAAAGGAAACAGTGTTAGAATCCTACCCATATCGGGAAGGAAACTATGTGTGTGTATATATACTCTCTCTCTCTCTCTCTCTCTCTCTCTCTCTCTCTCTCTCTCTCTCGTGTGTGTGTGTGAATAATTAATCGGAATTAGAATTAGGAAAATCAGAACTTTTCGGGGTATCGGGAGTGGAAAAATTTGTGTGTGTGTTTTTTTTTTTTTTTTTTTTTTTTTACATAGGCGTCACCACTTATCAAGGCCGATCGGCCACTCAAGGATAAGGGTTAAAGAGTGTGCAGTAGTCAAAAGGACAATATAGTAATCGATAGTAATGGAAGTTCGGTAAATTTGTTAACTTAAGTGGAACGGCTCATCAGAAAACTGTTCACGTTGGACTTGAAGACAACCATATTATAGACAGCTGGAAAGCAGGAAAACGGAAGACAATTCCGATACCAAAACCGATTCCTTTAATTATCTTCTTTTTATTTGATTTTGTTTTTTTAAAAAAATCTTCAACTGCTGGTAGTAATAATAAAATAATCAATATTTATTGATTTAAACATCCAGTAAAACTAAAATCTATTGATCACCCCCTACACACACACACACACACACACACACACACACACACACACACACACACCGGTTTTTACGTTTGAGAAAATAGATGCATATTTAAGATGTGTTTTTACGGTAATCAAGAGAAACTATTTTATAATTAGATATTTAGAGATTAAAAGAAAAAATCGGAATCGGTAATTCTATCGGAACCGGAAATTAAGTACGGAATCAGTAATTGTAGTGGAATCGAGAAAAATATTGCAATCGTCCCATCACTAATATATATAAGTGAGAATGTGTGTGTGTGTGTGTGTGAGGACACTTCTCAACCTATATACTCAATGAATTTTTTTATCTACAGACTTGAAATTGGGTATATAGGGTATTCAGACACGTAGAAAGCTTTTAAATTTCGTTGCATCTGGAAAAAGAGCTGTTAAGGGGTCAAAGTTGAAAAGAATTGGTATGTAGAGGGTCATCGAATGCCTGAATGATTCATGTGACAGATTACGTATGTTAAGAATAAGTATGCTTGAAAACACTTTCAAAAGAGCATGTTAAGCTGGCCTAATGGTTATCGTACTTGATAAGGAAGGCACATAGACGCCCAACATAAACCTATCAAGAAGTGGCAATCATATATATTTAGCGTCCAAAACACTAAACGGAAAATTGTTAAATTTTATGGTCGTTTAAAAAAAACCCAAGAAAACTAAATTTGCGCAAGATCTTGTAATGTATGTGTAGGTTTCCAATTTCGGTTATAAACAAATGAATATCGACTAAAGAGAGCTTGATATAGGTATTAAAAACGGTTGGAACCCGACGGTACCGATAACTCATCTAAACTTTCTGAAAATAAAAAATATAAATAATACGCTCTTATTTTTGGAATTTTTTTCTTTATAATACAGCACTTTGCTGCAATTCTTTTTCCAAAAATATAACTAAGCGTATATATATATATATATATATATATATATATATATATATATATATATATATATATTAAATAAAATTTATGTTTATGTCTCGGATGTAGAGTGAAAAGCACATCTTATTTTTCTTTTATTAATATTATTGGAATCTTTTCTTTTTCCTTGCACATTTTCGTGAATTATTCCATGGATTTCTGCCTTTGGATAATTATGGACCATCTTCTTCCAATTACGGGATTTCTTTGGATTTTACTTGTGCAAATGGAAAATCTTTTAACTTTCTTGAAGTTTTACATTTGGATTTTACCGTCACTGGATTTTTTTATCTTCCACCAGACTATCCATTCATGTGTAATCACCTTTTTCTTCACCATATTCCCTCTGCTTCACACTTTTTTTTTTGTTTTCAAGTAAGATCTTTGACTTACTTGTTGTTTCATCAAATACTTTTGCATGCAAAATCCGATCCTGCATTTTGCTAATTCCTACCCTCTGATGAGAAGGAAAGTATTTCTTCGAAACTCCACAGATTAAGGACGATCCACTTATCTAGTGTTTCCTTTTCAGATTAAATATGTTTTTAACTCATTTCAAAGTGTTTTTTTAACATGTTTTATTAACTGTTTGCTCATATATATATATATATATATATATATATATATATATATATATATATATATTATATATATATATATATATATATATTATATATATATATATATATTCAATCATATCTGAGGAGATGTAAATATGAAAACTGTTAAACGATATAAACTTTAAAATTGTCTGATTTATGTCGAAACAATTGTAATATCCGAAAAAAATACAAATATGAAGTTTTTCCTTCTTGTTTTTGGTTTTGCCACTATATATATATATATATATATATATATATATATATATATATACTCGATGGTAAGCAGAGCATTATTATAGTATTTTTTATTGATACACAAACAGTATTAGCTACATATGTGCATATTTCTGTAGTGATTTCTTTTGAAATTAAGCGTTATCAGGTTCGATCCTTACAATTGAATCAGTTTTTTTTTTTTTAATCTGGTTTCATTGTGAAGATCAGGCCCAACGACACAGGATTTCTAAAGAAACCGCAGCAGAAACATATACGCACATATGTAGCCAATAATGTGTGTGTGTGTATATATATATATATATATATATATATATATATATATATATATTCCGAGATGTACATAAAGAGAAAAATAAGAGGGCGCTCGATTACAGAGGTAAACTACGAATATACAAGCCTCGCGCATTTCGGAAACATGATGGTGTTTCCCTTTGCAAAGAGTAATACGAGATGCGATTCGTTTTAACACTTGCGTCCTCATCAGTAAAGGAATCTGCGACAACCACTGGACATGGAACAACAGATTACCGCAAGCAAACAAATTATGCTGATCTAATCGGAAGATCACCATGGGAATGAGTGAAGTGATAGGCTCCGCTACACAGCCGCCTTCTGATCTTGACGCACCACACCGAGGACCATCATGAATTCACTAGGCTTTACATGTGTTCTTGATCGCCACTGTTCATGGAAACGTCTAAAGCCTGCTCTTAGCTTGCTAAACCAGCAGGACATCTGCTGAAATTTTCTCATATTTGCATATTGGTTTTGAAAAAGGACGTTTTAATAGTTATCTATTTGTTGTTGCTTAATGAATGTTTTATCTGTATGTATATACACGTGTGTAACGAGTGCCTTATTGAATATGCGTCTGTTCTTCATCCATGTATTTTCGTGTGATCGCTTATTTTTCAAAATGTCACAAAACAACTTATCTGGCGTATGTTCACGTATAACAACAAATAAGGGACGAATAAACATCTCTGTCTCTTGCCAAACGAAAGGAAGACATACCTTCACAAATGAGGTTACAACATTCAGCCAATTAGGGAACACACTTAGTCCATCTTTGATCTTGTTGGAAAGCTGTAACGAAAATTCTACCACGAACAACAGACGTCGGGTTTATTTCGGCAACCTTTGTTCCAAATGCTGTTTCCATCTTGGAAAGATTGAACGCCGATACAGTCCTGTCTGCACCTTAATTATCGATCTTGCCTTGCTAGATGCGATCCGTCTGTTGACCGTCTCTCCCGGCTGCCCGTTACAGACTATTTTTAATTTTCTAAGGAGTCTCTTAACTTGTTACATCACGCATCTACGTAACCGAATCCCTTGCCTGGTCTGTTGTCATGTTTATTAGAAGCAAACATTCCAATCCTATATTATTAAACATCTTTCTAAACTTTTTACTTTTCATATTTCTGCAATCAAATTCCAGTCCTATTTGACAACATTCTTCCGTTATAGAAACACTTTGTTATTCCTATAAACATTGTTACCAGTTCGAATGTCGGCCAGTCACTGCTCTTCCCGGGTTATAATATATGAGTAAATTTAGAAAATAGTATTCAAAATGAAACAGGAGTGATGGAATAAATGCTTGAAATTCAGGAAATCAAGATTTCATGCCGAGATCCATTCTACTTTATAGATGAAAAAAAAAAAGATAAAAATATTATTCCAGTGTTCAGGACTGACGATCGGGAAGTTAATTTTAGTGTCTGCTTTTTTTTTTCTGAAAACGAAATTTTCACATGGAACCTTAGTTTTCTTAATGTACCACCTACGCTTATACATAATTTCCATACACCCACACACACACACACACACACACACACACACACACACACACACACACACACACACACACACACACACACACACACACACACACACACACAATTAAAAATTTTTCAAAACACATGTTCTTTTATTTTCTCATAAGAGTATATTTTACAGATCCGTTTCGTTAGCAATCTTCAACAAACAGTAAAAATGTAACAAACTGTTCAGACAATTCTATAGAGAAAAAGTGTGATAATTAAATTGATTGACTTACCGAGGGTGGCTCGGTGGGAAGGGAAAGACACTCATGGCTGTGAACGGCCCGGCCTGGTGTTTGTTAATGAAGAAAATAGGATGTCTATTCCTTATAGCTTAAATAAATATTCCAGTCTCGTTTCAATCTCGCTGAACGAGAGATTGAGACTATAAAAAGAGTCACCTTTGTAGGCTTGTTGTTGTTGTTGTAGTTTGTTCTTGTCGTTGTTAGAGATCTATCAGACCGGTACAACAACTGTTAACAGCGCGTTATATTTACAAGAATACGTTTGCTTGTAAGCAACGAGGTAATTTTTCGTTGCAAGCTAAACGTCTTTTCTTCTCCCCCCCCCCCACTCGTCGGTAGGAAATATCGACAAAAGACATTCCAGCACAATCTTTACATGTCACAAACAGTCAAAACATACAGTGATAACAAATTTTTACTGTTTATTGAAAATTGCTAACGAAACAAATCTGTAAAATAGACTCTTATGAGAAAATTAAAGATCATGTATTTTCAAAAATTGTGAATATATATATAGCCATCCACATACAGTACTGTTTCGCTGTTTCATAGCTCATCAGTGAGGCTAGACAAGCAACTACCTCAAGCCAGGATCGAAAGCCGACCGCCCAAACGACAGTCGAAGCTTCTAACCGTTGCGCTATTCAGCTGCTGCTATGCGGACTGAATTAACAATGTTTTGACATGTCCACATACCTAAGCTCAATCTGTTTACACAAAGAGCATCGCTTCATACGCTATATATATATATATATGCTCTGAGTATCATTGAGCACCAGAAAAATATAGTATATTTGGTATGTACTATTTATATTATATCATTGCCTATCCTGCTATAACTGGAAAACCATAACTCTGGGAATATTTACAAGAAAACCATCAGAGAGAGAGAGAGAGAGAGAGAGAGAGAGAGAGAGAGAGAGAGTGTGTGTGTGTGTATATATACACACACACATAGTTTCCTTCCCGATATGGGTAGGATTCTAACACTGTTTCCTTTTCATTTTCGTATGGTCTATGATCGTTTTCTTTTTTGCTTTTTTCCTTTTAATATCCTGAAGATGTCCTCTGCAATAGGGACGAAACATTGATCATTTCATAAATTCATTCGGTTTTTCTTTTTTCAAAACAACATATGTACACACACACACACACACACACACATTTGAACGCTACTAGACACTATCCGTTAAAGTCTATTTGTACAAAGGTTTATCAGGACAATTTGACATGAGGACACTTTTTCTACATGTAGACCCTGGCCAAATATTCAAAACCTTTCACTTTCCAATCCTAGAATCTAACTTCTTGCAGTGAGAGAGAACTAACTAACTGAGGATTTTTAACATGAGCTCCCAAAATCAACAGAGATTAGGCCATTCCTGTAATTATCCCGTCCCTGCTGATTTTACGGCGGGAGTTTATTTCTGTGCAGGTCCGCCCTCTCAGGCATTGCCTTCTCTCTTTGAGAAGGAGTTAGTTTATAGCTAGGGCTCCCTTACCGGGAAATGTCGACTGGGCTGCAAGGGCACTTTTTGAAGGTCAGTGGGCCCTTCTTCGGGGGCAATCATTTTTCAATCCTACTTTCCAATCCTGGTGTTTAAGTTCTTGCAGTTGGAGAGTACTAAACAATTTTTAAACAAAAAAGTAGGCTTTAAATATCAATGCCAGAGCGAGAAAAAGACTTAACTTCATAGGTATATAGATTAATAATTAACATTTGCTGATAGAAAGGATTTAAACTATTTTTGTCTTCAAAGTGCTTAATACAAAATAGAGATTTATAAAATATTATAACATTTAGTACAGAAACAAATTAGTGTCGGCTGATTTAATGTTTATAAAATTTTATACGTACATACATACATAGATGATTGCAACGTCTTGTCAGACGAGTGCCACTCCCTCAGACACTTAACGTCCATCAGCCCAAAAATGACTTCCATCGCCACAGGGCCATTTTAATAGACAAATGCCTGAGGGAGTATCTATATACAGATGATGTTACAGAGTCTTAGCTTTGTACGACAGCTAAGTCTCTCTCTCTCGGTTCAAAATGTTGAGATCCAGCAACAAGCAAGAACAAGATAGCCAGCAACAAGTTAAACTGCAGACCAGCTTAAGGCGGGTACTGGTCTCCCGCTTTATGTTTTTTTTCAAATCAGAGATTTGCTTCTCCTAGAAAGGTTGCCTTCACCACGGCTTACGGGAGCCCTCTCCACCCAACACACACACACACACACAGAGGATGTCCAAATAAAACTTATAAACAATTCAACAGCTGCTAACTAACCTAATTCATATTTTCATTGAGACAAAAATGGCTTGAAATAAAAATGGTAGCCATACTCATTCCGACCCGCCACTGGAAATTGGGAAATGTAGTTGAATTGAAAGACAGTTAAGGGTTTAAAACAGATCCGCTTATGCGACCCCGGCAATACATTTGGTTGAACCTTAATTGTGACGCGAAACTCGTCACAATTTTCCAAAACAGTTCTGGTAAACATTCGAAAGAGTTCAATAGTCTTATTTCAATAGCTTATTTCCAAATTGAGCTTTAGTAAATGGCCTAGACGGGTCTGTTTGAAATTCTTTGAAACCGTCTTTGCAATTCACTCTTCACGCTTCACCCTTCATTTTAAACTATAATTAGGAATTTAGAGACACGCTAGGTTTGTTCGTGTCATTTGGATTCCTCGCACTACTATGTTCTCATCTTGAGTATTATTTTCGCAACGTTTCGGCCGATGTAACCGTATCATGTCGAGCTCGGGAATCTTTTTGTCGAGCTCGGGAATCTATTCGTAATTTAGAACGAAACCATTTACTTAATCCACCAAGGTAACATATTTTCACGCCATCAGGCATAACTGGGTAGAAGGCTCAGTGCTTATGCACTGTCGTTACCATTCTGAAATAACTTATTTAGAAAGCCATTCTTAACATGGGGAGGGGAGACTGTTTTCTAACTATTCTCTATTTTCACTTTAAAATTTAAGAAAGATATTAAAAGATATGGTAAAACCTGAAAATACTATTTTCTTTTAAAAAGTAGCGCGGTAACAAAAGTGCATAAGCACCGAAGGCTCCAAGTAATTCACAATTGTCATGGCTGACGGAAGAAAAACAATGCTAACCTCGTAGATCAAATAAAGAGTTGTGTTTGAAATTCCCTGCGGATTCCCGAGTTTTACACAAAGATTTTTAAATCGGAGAGAACGATGCCTACATTCGACAGAAAGAGTCCAGCGTTTAAGATACACCTGAAGATCGATGGTTATATCGACCGAAACGTTGTGAAAATAACACTCAAGATGAAAACAGTAGTCCGAAGAATCCAAATAATACGAATAATCATTCCTCATCTCAGAAATCCAAAAACACACTAGGTTTTGTTATTTTGTTTTACGGCATATCAACAGTGTTCGGGTTATTTAATGCAGTTGGTGTAATAGTGTGAGAAAGGACTCCTAGTAATTTCGACGAAGAAAGAAATCAGTGAATCATTACATAAAAAAGGGAACATTCAAAAGAAACAGTGCAAAAAAAAGAAGAGAAAAGGAGAACATGGTCAAGAGATGTTGGACTGAAGGAGTAAACTGAACATTACCTTTTACTAGGTACGTGTAAAATGAATGCTGATGCTGAAAATGTATAAACATTTTGACCCCTCCCTTTACTTAAAAATTCACGAAAAATCAGGAAATTAACCAATTTTAATGAAATGTTCAGTATTTATCAAAGAATGATCATGGAATATAATGAATTAATTATTTTTATTTAATTCTTAGTGGAAATAAATTATTTTGTTTAAACAAAAAATACCTTTACTAAAGTTATAGTTTTCAATAGTAAATAAAAAACGCAAGAATTTATTTTTGCTTTTTTTATATATAAATAAAGCATCGTAATTTGTAACGATAAAAATAAAGTTTTTTTACATGAGCATTACGAAAAAACCCCTAAAGTCCGTATTAATCAAGCTACCGATATTACCATTGAATTAAGTATTGTTTATTGAATATTTTCACACAAAAAAAAAATCATAATAGAAAAAATATTTCTACTTTTTTTAAATTACAAATTTCGCATAATTTTTATATGCAAGATTTTAATAATTTCTTTGCTTGCAAGAACGTGAAACTTTCGGCGTAACATAATTTTTTATATAATCTTGAACAATAATTAAAAAAAAATTAATTTAAAAACAGGAACATAAAAAATAATTAAATTAAAAAATGATAAAAATGATACAAACGTTCAGAATAGAAATATACGGATGACCGTCTGTGGGGGGGGGGGGAGAAATCTGACACCCCTACCTCCTTTTACTATCATGACTACATTTTGAAACAGCGTTTTGATTCGCTGAAATTTTGGCCTTCCGTATATTCGTGTTTACGTTTTGTCATCGGTTGCATTTTGCCGAACGGCATAATTACTTGCTTTTTGAGGGCTAATTAAGCTGTATTTTGTATAAACAAGGTGTTTTTTTTTTTATTCAATTCAATATCTTTGGACTTTACTAATTATCTTTGAAATAGACTCAGAAAACTAATATTTATCTTTTAAAGGATTTTTACAATGAATTTATTTAACTTCAAAATTTAGCTGAATTGGTTAGCTCGCCGTGAAAACATTTTCATAACTTTTTTTTTCACGTGTACAAATATTTTTTTCCTTTCGGAAATTAACTTTAGTCTCTAATCTTTCAAATACAATTAAAAAGTAGTCGAAAACCTACAAAGAATTATGATAAATCGGCTTTCAAAACTAGGTCCCCCAATTTTTGCCCGTACCTACATTTTACAATGTGATTTTATTCTTTGTATTGAACTATGTAGCACAATATTACTTTCTTATTATTTATTAGTATTTATTTATCTCATTCAGGTCAGTTCTATATTTAGTATACAATGGACACTATTTTTATAGAAATGTTAATAGACTCATATTTGTTGCATGTTATTGATTTTTCTGTCCAAAAAGCGGGGAGATTGAGCTGGTTGACCACTGGAAGAAATATCTTTAAAAAGTTGTTTATTAGAGTTTATTTCAGATGCATTCGGGTCTGTTGCTAACGAATATCACATTTAAAATTCCTGCTGACAAGAACTATTTACAATATTAACACTGTCACTAGTTTTTCTCTGGCCGCCATTTTTTTTTTCAAACTTCTTTTACGACGATAAAAAGTGGTTACTGAGCATGCTCAGTAACAGGTGAGGTTCACTTTTTACTGCAGACAACAATTGTGTTTCCAAATGTTCACATATAAAATTTTCTTTCCAATTCTTTGTTACTTAAATAAAAAAGTCCATTTTGTTTGTAACTCTCTTACCCCCCCCCCAATAAAAAGTTTTAAAAATAATATTTACTTGCAAAAAAAAAAAAAAAAAAAAAAGAAAGAAAGAAAACCTTTTCGCACAAGCTTTGAGTATTTATCTCCAAAGATTTCTTCACGAATATAACACCAATACTGTGGAGGTACTCATACAGAGAGTGATCCGTGTTGAAATAATGCGATAATTTGAAAAGCCATTCTTTACATGGGGAGGAGAAGGGTGTTTTGTGTCTATTCTGTACTTTAACCTTACAATTGAATAAAAAACTTTAGTTAAACTTGGAAATACGATTTTAAAAAAATAGCGCGAATCAGTAAGTGTATTAGCACCGAAACAACTTTTTAAAGATAATTTTTCCGGTGATCAACAAGCGCATGCCCCCCCCCCCAAGGTGTTGCACTATCAAGTAAAATATTAGCTTTATGAAAACATTTGTTGATCAAATACATTTGTCATTCCGAAAGAATTTACATAGGTTTCGCTAGTTATTATTTGCATTAATAGGACTCCTAGTTTCATCTACGTTGTTAAAAGAATTGAAGCTTAAAAAATTGTCCCTTTGAACTATATACGTTAATATCTAAGAATAACCAATCAACTCTTTGACCCATTCATCGTTGACGGCACAAGAATAATCTATTTCCTATCTATATAAATAAAACAGTATATGCATGTGTATCTGTCTGTAACTATTTAACCGATAAACTCTTAAACTACTGGTTACATAACATTGAAATTAACAGGAAATAATAATACACCAAGGATGATTTATGAGTAACGGCACTTGTACAGTTTCATCAGGACATTAAAAAATAAATATATCGAAAAAAAAAAAAAAAAAAGGTTATATTGTATGTATCCGTTATGGACTGAAGATCTCCGAAAAAAAAAAATTTCACTTAATTTCATCGAGTAGTTTTTTTTTTTTTTTTTTTGTGGCGAATTTTCCTTGTGCTGGGCTTGAAACAGGGAGAAAGTTGCAACAGGTTGCCCTGTTGCGACCTCTAAGGTCTGGAAACACTAATGTGCGTCCAACCTCTCCCACTGCCCGAAATACCAATGCCTAAAAAAAGCAAGACACGCATCCTATGCGGTATTCTGCCGCTTTAAACACGAAGCAGGGGGGGGGGGGGCATAACGTGAAATTACATTCACACGTGAATCACGCATGCATAAGAATTAGAAGATGGCACAGCAGACGCCCAGAGAGGCAGACACTACCATAATTTCTCACATTTTTTACAGCAGAAAGTGCTAGTGCACTTACTGACCCGCGTTATTTTTTAAATCGTATTTCCAAGTTCAATTAAAGTTTTATGATATGTTTTTTTTATTAAATTGTAAGGTTAAAGTATAGAATAGTTACAAAACACCCTCCCCTCCCCATGTTAAGAATGGCTTTTTAAATAATAACGTTATCATTTTAGCACGGATCAATAAGTGCACTAGTACCCAGCGGAAAAACACGTTTTTATGAGAGCGCGTTGAAGGCAGACATCTTGTTTTTTTTTTTAATTTTTGTTTCGAGTTTATAAACGCCACGTGAGATAACTCCATGTAAAGCGCCGACACTCCCTCCCCATCTTTAATAACTAGCTTTTCTTCCTAAAAATCGAACCTTTTGCTCGGTATCATAACAAATTGTTTTTTCACTATAAAACAAAAACTAATTGATGAAATTAAGTGAATTTTTGGGATTGTATTACTGTACACATAGATTCGAAAAAGTTGTCAAAAAACAAATATATAACAAATAAATGTTATCAAAGGCAAAATAAGTTACTTTTCTACCAAAATGGATATATTTTTTGTGTTTTTATTCAATGTAACATGTTTATTCAGCTCGAAAAACATGCAGTGTTTACCGATGTATTGGAAAATTCAAAATGGCGCCCAACACTCTCTTTAACATGGTAAGTTTGGGAAAAGGTGTTATAAATAATAAACTAGACAAAATACTATTAAAAAAAACACCGAATATATGTCAACTTATGTCACGGTAACATATAATGAGCGAATTTCGAACAGTATTTTGTCTAGTTTATTATTTATAACATCTTTTCCTGAACTTACCGTGTTAAAGAGAGTGTCGGGCGCCATTTTGAATTTTCCAATACATCGGTAAACACTATGCTTTTTGAACTGAATAGACATGTTACATTGAATAAAAACACGAAAAATATATCCAGTTAGGTAGAAAAGTAACTTATCTTGCCTTTGATAACATTTATTTGTTATATATTTGTTTTTTTTGACAACTTTTTCGAATCTATGTGTACAGTAATACAAACCCGAATTTTTTTTTTTCAGAGAAATTCCATAACAGATATGTACAATTTAAACTTTTTTCGATATTTTCATTTTTTAATGTCTTGATTAAACTGTACAAGTACCAGAGTAACATTTGTAGGATGGATGAATAATGCGTAGAGATATGTTGGCAAGTTGAAATGCAAATTTTGCCGACTTATTTTTATTTCGACATTATTTATTATTATTTTTATTATAAGCCGAGACTTTCGCTAGGTCTAAAAAAAAAAACAAAAAAACTCTTGCTCCTAAAGAGCAAAACGTTTTTTTTTTTTTTTTTTTTTTTTTTTTTTTTTGAACAATAGAAAAAATGATTGGTGCAACTTTACTAGAGTGTGTTGTCCGACCCAATCGTGTATTTTCGAAGGCATGTCAGGGAAAGACATTATCATGTACTTACGCATCATGTCGAAATTAGTATAAATTCCAAAAAATTACGAAAAATGGTTCAGTAGAAGATGATCTGGAGCTGATTTTCGGAGAAAAGCGTGCAATAGACCGAGAAAAAGCAAGATGGCCGACCTGAAAGATATTGCTCTCGGATTCTGCGCAAAGCAACTTAAACGGTGGAATACAGTTATCTCCCCCTGATTTCGACTTTCTAAAGGGTTAATTTACAGTGTAAAATCACAAATTCAAAAAATTCTGTTTTTACTTGTAATTATTTTTCTACTGAACCATTTTTCGTAATTTTTGGAATTTATACTAATTTTGGCGTGACACATAAGTACGTGATAATGTTTTTCTCTCAAATGCATTTTTTTAAAGACGCACTTTCGTAAAGTTGCGCCAAGTTATTTTATTCTGTTTGACTGTGTATCATGCTTGGTTTCCAATTTGTATTTTAAATATTAAAAAAAAAAAAACATGGTGCTTCTTAAGATGGGGATATTTCGTTATAATATAACTAGCTGATTGTAATCGTAAATGATTGCTGTTTTAATAAAGCACACGCTAGAAAGAGAGTTAGGTTAGTGAGATGTGATTTACCTGTTTCTTAAAAACAAAGACAATGCTCACCTGCTTTTTACAGAAGGGAAAACTGCCGTGATGTCCGGGAATTAAAAAACAAAAATTCGTTGCAAGAGTCGGAGCTTAGGGTTCTAAAATAAATTACAGTGATACTGAGAGATAACGAACATATGATCCGATAATGAAGTGCAAATTATTGTGTAAAGGAAAATAGTCTTCGTTTAGATAGAAACATCTCCAAGAAATTGAAAAACAAATTTCTATTTTTTTTATTGGTAAGAAAATGTCACCGTTTTAAAAACATTTATGAAATGTAAATAAAATATTACCAATTTTTAGGTTTGAGTTGAGTTTTTTTAATGTGTTTTTTTCGAGCAATTTTTAAAAAATACTGTTTATTCTTATAGTATATATATATATGTGTGTGTATGTGTGTATATATATATATATATATATATATATATATATATATATATATATATATATATATAATTTAATACATTTTCCGAATTTGTTTCAGAAACAAATTTAATTAAAACAATTTTTTCCCCATTAAAAAAAATAATGCTAATGTTTTCAAAAAGGCTCTATCCGTGAATCTTTTACCATCAAATTTTTAAACCGCTCAAATTTTTTAGCATCAAAGATTTTATAATCAAAATTTTTTACCAGCAAAAATTTTTATCATCAAAATTTTTTAGCCATCCAAACTTTTTACAGTTCAAATTTTTACCACCCAAATCTTTTACGATCAAATTTTTTTACCATTAAAATCATTTACCATCAAAATCTTTTACCATTAAATTTTTTCCCATCAAAATCCTTTACCATTCAAAATCTTTTACCATTAAAATATTTTACCATCAAAATCTTTTACCATTAAAATCCTTTACCATCAAAATCAAACCAAAAAAGATTTTAATGGTAAAAGTCACACCGATGAAGCCTTTTAAAACACCTTAAATTTTGTTATCAAGAGAATGTATGTTTTAAAATGGTTAAAAATAATTGTTTAAATTCAAATATGTTATCTTAAAACAAATTCGGAAGATTTAAGAAATTATTATTAAATGATATTTTGAGCTCTAGTAATTTATACACTATTGAGCTATTACCCCAACTTTTGAATGAATTTAAAGGAATTTGTGTTTATCTGTTGTTTCTGTGTATCTGTCTGAAATGATTTTGTTTCTTAGACAATGGTAAATCCGATCTGCTTAGAAAATTGTTGCTTTCATGTTTTGTGCCGAGTGTTTTTGTTTGGAAGGTGGAAGCTGGGGATGGTTTTGTGATTTGGTGACCAACATCATCTTGTTGGACTGTGATTGTTGTGTGTTAGCAGTGCAACTGTTAGTATTGGAGGAAGGGCTCAGGTCAGTCCATTGGGTGCAGTCTGGAATATGTCCAAGATTGGGCGTCTTCACACATCGCGAAGTGACCCGCGTCACCTCGGGGCAGAAAAGCTTTTGTTGCGTAGATTTCATGTGAGTGTTTGGCTGTTGCTCAGGGGCATCAATGGTAAGCTCGTTGTATTCGGAAGAGAAGTACTCTGGAATGATAAAAACAAAGATAATGAGAAGTTAGGATAAATAGGAAAGGAAAATGGCGAAGGAAATTAGTTTACAAAAAAGGGATGGAGCAGTGAGGTTTGAGGATATGCGTTGCATGGAAAAGAAAAAAAATGTGAAAATGATACAATGAGTATGTAACACCAGTGTTTTGGAGCTGGGATCTGATGAACCAAGAGAAAGATTACATCTGGATAGTATAGTGATGGTGTACGGCATAATCACGTCGACACACTGATTCTCATTTGATCACTGGAGTTAAGCAACGTTGTACCTGGTCAGTACTAAAATGGGTGCCTACTTGGGAATTCCAAGTGCTGTATGTGCTCTCTGCTTATCTCGGCATTGTTTCTAGTAATCCTGGATTTCTTCTTGCTATTGCACTCAAGTAGTAGGTGTGGTTGGTGATTGCACAACCCTTGCCTCACAATTTCACGCACAGCTTCCCTTACGGGGGTATCCATTATCTTTTGAGATTGAATGGAAAGAGTTGTATTGCATTGTGTGATTTTTTATTATTACACAAATTCAGCCTCAAAACAAGGCAAACTGCTACTAAGACGTGAGGGAATACTGTAAATGCCGATAGGAACCCTCTAAGTAGGGACTTGAGCAGCAAGATGTTTGTTCACCTTACATTTACACTTTTACATGTTAATACAATCGGGGAAGCCAGAAGCACGAAGGGAATTCCGAAGTCTAATAGTTGTAGGGAAGAAACTATTATAGTAGAAAGCTCCCTGGAGGATCTCTACAGTGAAGGAATGGAATTTTGTTGCTTGTTGGGTTTATCGGGGATATTTAGGTCGAACGAAAAAGACAATCAGACACTGGAAAGGACAGTACGGCGGGAATTTTTTAAAAGTCGATCAAAATAAAGATAAAGACGACGTCCGTTCGCAAATCTGAGATATTATAATAATGATAGAGAGTATAATTATAGGGAGTATAATTAAGGAAAGTTCTCCAAAATAGTAACCTTGTCAAGAACCCCTGCAAAAAAGCCTTTTCTTGTACGTACAAAAACATTTTGCCTTTTATATATATACTAGCGAGGGGTACCCGGCGTTGCCCGGGTGTTTGGAGGTGTGTGTGGAAACTCCGGGGATGGGGGGGGGGTAAAAAAAAAAACAACTGTTGAGGCAAAGTTGTAAATTAAAGTGTGAAAAAAAAAAAAGTGCACATTAACCATTGCCCCACCGCGAGATGCTAACGGAAACACGTTTGAATTTATTTAATTACTTGGATTTGGCGGGTGCCCGTTTAAATGAGTTAATGAGGTCAAGTTTAACTGCGTGATTTTTATTTTCCCAAGATGTTATAAGAAAAAGACTAAGCCACATGCGGCGAGTAACAAATGTTGAATATTTATCTTCCCGAAATCGAGCAAATTAAATAGACAGGCTAGCTGCGTTGTTAACTGTGAGATATTACGATTTATATGTGATATAAAAAGTTTTAAAAAGTTGTAAAGCGAACGGCCGCTTCTCTGAAAAAAAGCGAACACACATACATACATACATTTTTACTTTTATATTTATAGACTAGCGTTGGTGCCTGGCCTTGCCTGGGTGTTTGTCGATATAAAAGAAAAAAAAAGTTTTGGCAGAGAGGTAGGCTCGAACCCAAAGCCTTGACATGAAGGTGGAAAAGAAAGGGAACAAATCCTGACATCTTAACATTCGGTCACGACGGGACAGGAACTGAAAAGTATTTTAATTTAAAAAGTTAAGTGACAGGTGCGTGAATTTAATGACCCAAACATCACGCGACTTGGATTTGGCTGCAAGCCAGTTTTCCCAAGATGTTGGGGAAACCCAGTTCCCCATAAAAAGGGAGTGTCCAAATGAATAGCAATTGTCTGATATGACGACCCCCCGCCCCGCATTGATCAAACCTCATTGCTTTCTGGACGTCCCAGCACAAAAGGCGGAGAACTCGACTTTGCTGTCACAGTTTCGCTTTTTTTATACAGAAAAGCCAAAAAAAACATGCGGAGAGTAAAAAAATCATGAAAATAGCATGTAAAAGTCGCCCAAATTCAAGATACACACAACCTCTTTTCGTAAATCTTAGATATTATAATCTAGGTAGCATATAAAAAGTTCTAAGAAAAACTGATCCCCGCCGAGCGCCCCCTCCAAAAGCCTTTGCCGGGCATACACAAAAAATGCACACACACACACACACACTAACACACGTTTTGCCTTTTATATAGATAGATTACTGTATTTTTATGTTTAATTACTATTTAAATGTGTTTTTAGTAATCAGGAAGATGTGTGTTATAATTAATTAGGATTAACTTGGATGATTTGGGGAGCCGGGAATGGATTAATTAGTTTTCAGTTATTTCTTATGGGAAAATTTGTTTGAGATATGAGCTCTATCCAGGAACGAATTAATCTCGTATGTAGAGGGTTAGGGTTAGGGTTAGAGAGGGGCCACTGTACTTGTAAAACAGACACAGGGATGCAATATTGCAGTGATGGGACAGGGGTTGGAGCTTCGTTGACAGTGCGGATCCTATTAGATTGGAAACTCTTTTTTTAGGATTTTGTCTGATGAAGAAGGAAAAGTGGTAGATACACCAGCACATATGTGGCCAATAATCTTCTGCGCACGGACACAGGTTTGGTAACATTGAAAGGAGGATGAGTAGGTTAGTAAGTGTAGAATAGTGGAGGCAGCAGGTTCACTTGGCGGAGGAAAGATAAATAAAACATGATAAGTGTGGAAAATGTAGAATAAACATCCAAACTGTTTTTAAAACATGCTAGGATGTTAAAACAGAATTTTATTTTCTTTCATTCTTTTTTTTTAATTTTTAAGTTGAAATACTTATTAAATTCGGATTTAAAATTCCTCATCAGAGAAAGAGTTTAGATTTATATATATACTAGCAAAAGTACCCGTCGTTGACTGGGTTCAAAAACAGCCTACGGAAAATGGTCTCTGATTTATGAAAGTATGATAGCTTATGAAAAGGAAGGGTTGTAAAGAGATAGCTTCGAATTTGGGGGTATCAAAACCAAAGCAAAATATGATGAAAGTAAAAATAAAATAGATAAAACCCATAATTTATTATACCATACCTGTTCACACTGAAACACTTATCACAATATTCTGTGGATCCATATTATAAAACCTTGTTAAACTTTGTGACATATTTCCATTCTATGGAGGTCAGGTGCGAACGAACACCCCATAATTTTATTATACCATATTTCTTCAAACTGAAACATAATTATCAAAGTATACTTACGCAGATAGATATGAAAAGTCGTTATTAAAGTTTGTGCCTATTTCCATTCTATGGACCCCACAATTTTATTATACCATCCCTATTTAAGTTAAAACATACTTATCAAAGTATTATTATGTACATCTATATCAAAAACACTTATAAACCTTTTTTTTTTTAATTTTTTAATTTTTTTCACATACTTTGTGGACCAGGCACGAACGAACGCAGATCCCCACAATTTTAATGAACCACCATTCTGCCAGATCAAACATACGCATTCCTATGTCTCAATACATCTATCATTATTCAAATAAATTTTGTGTTATATTCTATAACTGACAATAAACACTGTCTGGAAACAGTTGGAAATTACCATCCCTCTTGAAAAACCGCATAAATCGGGCGAAACGTTGAGTATCCAGTCCCTTTCACCTCCATTTTATTTCATATATATATGAGAAAAATCTTAGTGAAAATTAATTCAAATTTAAAAGAAAAAATGTTAAAAACTTGTAAAGAAGGTACACAAAATTTTTAATTATCCGACAAGGAGTACAAATAAACTCGAAAGACCTTATTCCATGGAGTTTCGAAAAATGCAATTCTTCTCATCAGAGGAAAGAGGTTTGCAAAATATACAATAAATTTTGCAGGTTAATTCATTAAGAAAAACTACAAATATGAACTGAACGTATTTGCATAAAAACATTTTAACACTTAGCGAGATTTTATAAGGACTCATAATGCCTATGAAAGCAAAAACAAGGAAAAAAAGGAAAAAGGATATGGTAAAAATCCATTGAATAAGAAGGTATATATAAAAGATTTAAAACCATATTTAAAAAAATAAATAAGAAGCGTGAAAAAATTTTAATCTTAATCTTCCATAGGAAAACTATTTTGCTTGTAAATCAATTAATCTCTTGCAATGACTGTATTTGTTTGCTTCAAACAATCCACGCTCGTTTTAATTTTAGGGATGGTCATCATATATACTTCTTTGTGTGTAGTACTGGGACAAAACCCCAGCAGAGTGCTTGATTATTAAGAAAAATTAAAAAGAAAAATAGAGCGTAATATTTCTGTAATATGTATGTGTGCATATGTGTGGTTGATTGTATGTGTGTGTATGTGTAGGTGCGTGTTTTTATTAAATAAGGCCAACAAGGAATTTTATTTTAGTTTTGTTTTCGTCTTTTTACTTCTATTCGCACAAATACTGATATTTTTTTTCTGGTAGATTAAATAAAATTCCCATTCGCAAAAGCACAAAAAAAAAACCCAAAAAACTGAAGAGATCCTTGGCAATCTTATTTACTTCAACATCTATAAAAGTGTTATGTTTGCAAATAACGTATAATGCAATACAAATGAAGACTCAACAAACAAAGGTAGATCAATAAGAAGTGTATTAGGAAAAGTATATTCACAGTATATTTACATAATGGTTGTCAGGTAAGAGAGTCTTGGCTGGAGAACATATCTGCTCTCGGCTCGGCCTTCGGTGGCTTCTGGTTAACACACCCTCAGACTAACTGAGTCTTGTTATTTATGTGTAATCCACATATGTAAATGAGTGGGTGCCACCACAACAAAAAGAAAGTTTGCTGTCTTAATATACTTGTATATGTATATGTGTATCTATGTGTGTATCTATATGTGTATCTATAATAAAGTAAAACAAAATAAATATATACATATATGTCAATAATAATAGTAAATAATAAATAGTAAATAATAATAGACAAACAGAACACCTAAATTAAAAAAAAAAAACTAAACTAATATAAAACTTTAAATATAAACAAAACATTAGAAAAGGTATCAAAGCACACCCAGGTGCAAGCAAGATCACCTTTTAAGAAAACAGCTCACTCTTCTCCAAAAATAAGCAAAGAGAGTTTAAATACAAGTAAACCGAACGTTTGTCTGATAAAAGCCCAACCATAGACTGGTGAAAACGGAAGCAGGAATAACAACGACTTTGATTGGCTAACATGTAAACTTAACACCACGTGTATATATAAAAACTCGCGGTCACATCACTTCTATTCAATAGCCTGACAAGGATGAAACGCAGAAAATTCTGTGTCGTTTAGATGCCATATATATCTTCATAACTTACTATGTGCGTGTGTGTAATTTTTTTTTACACAGGAATCCCCACTTATCAAGGCCCGGAGGCCACTCGAGGATAAGGGTTAATGGGTATACATTAGTCAATGTATTTTTATTATTATACTTGTAAACCAGTGTTCGCACCCTCGAATAAAAATGAATAAATCTCTACAATTCGTAAAACTATTCTATTGCTTCCCATAAGATAACTACGTTTGCACACAGAAACGATGCTAAAGAGACGAGACAAAATATACAACTCAAAAATTGATTCATAAAAACGATAAGGAAGACTAATTTATCTCAGATAAGTCTGGGTCATTTTGTGGTCATACATTTCAGAAATACAATTAATCCAAGTAGATTTTATGGTCAGTCAATTTGAGGAACTTGGAGATTAAAAGATTGCATCCGTTGGCACTAAATCAGTTTTAAGCTTACTTATTTCATGAGTCTTTTTTATATGTATAGAGATGATCTTGTACATTTCAGATGGATGTAGTGTACTTTTGGGGTAATTTCGGTTAAAGAGTTCAATGTAATTCGGTCGATGTAACGTCCGACCTTCTTCAAGTGTATCTTGTCGAACTCAGTGTATCTGTTTGCAATGGCTTGTGGCGTAACGGATAAACAGCCTACCCTGCCTTGACAGAATACAAAATAGACTTCGTGGCTTACTGGGAGGTGCCATTTTCTCTACCCTGCACACAGAAGAGACGTTGCGAGCCTATCCTTTTTTTATCGTTATTTCCGTGGCAGGTGCTCGTCTGAACTCCAATCTCTGGTCCCTCCTCGCCAATCTTTCACGAAGAACACCCGTCTAGCTGAATCCAATGTGAAAAATTTTCCCCACTCTTTATCTGTGCCTAAATCAAAACGTGGATTCCATGAACAAAGCTTCTTTCTTAGAACTGCACGCCTGTGGAACTCTGTTCCGTCTGCCTGCTTCCCACCTGACTACAACATGGATGTCTTCAAGTTCAACGTTAACAAATTCCTAATGAACCGCCCCCTTAAGTAAATACTTCATCAAATCTCCACACTAACGTACTGTACTTGCAATAACCCTTATCCCTGAGTGGCTTCCGGGCCTTGATAAGTGGTGACCACCGTGTAAAAAAAAAGTACTAAGTATAATTCTGTTTTAAGTGATACTCTTCTGAAAGTTGAAAGTTTCATCCTCAATGCAAACGATAATAAGAATACAACTTCAAATTACTTAAGACTTCTACTCGGTCATGGCTGACGGAATATCCTCCTTTAGATTAAATAAAGGGTTTCACTCAAAATTTTATTTAGATTCCAGAGTTTGGTAGAAAGATGTTTGAATTCAACAAGATTAATGTGAAGAAAGTCGGAGGTTACATCGGCCAAAACATTGGGAGAATAACACTTCAGCTGAGAAGTGAAGTCCGAATAAGCCAAATAATACAAAAAAAAAAAAAAGAAAAAAAGTGCATCGTCCAGATCTTGCATTTGATTGGTTGTTTGTTTTTGTTTTATGGCATATCAACCATTTTCAGGTTATTTAATGCCGAATCCAGTGATTTTGAAGAAAATTTTTTTAATAGAGTATATTTGTTTTGTTTTGTTTTTTTAAGTCGGTTTCTATTTAGCCCATAGTTGGGACCTTAACAAGTACTACCAGTCCGGGTCAGAGTGGACCTGGGAGCAATGGCAATTAAAGGATGACTCCACACTCCAAAGCCTGCAAGCTGGGGTCTCACTATTAGATATAGTTTTAGGTCATATCCAGGATCTTGCGTTTGGTAGTTAACTAGTTTACAACAGTTGATGAGTTTTCGACTAGGAGCAGATCGGGCAGAACATTCATCATCATCATTTTTCAAATGAAGATGATGGAGTTCACACGCTTACACCAGATATCCTAGTCCCGCATGACTATGTCCTGGTCCCGCCTCTCAACATTAGCCTCCCTTGCAATGACATCTGGGCATGTGAGTATTTTATTTCTAGAGTGGGTAGAAGGGGTCTACAGAAGATTAGTAGATGAGATAAACTGACCAACCACTCAACACAGCTACGTCGACAGGTGGCTAACAACGGACAAGATTTGGGGTCCCTTTATTACTCTCGCAAATTGTGTTGTTATGATGACTGAACTAATGCATCTGAAAGTTTCATCTCTTCGTTGCAGATACTGACGGTGTAAGACTCTAAGAAAGCAACCTAGGTCTTGGACATGCACCGGAAGCAGAGATGCGACATTGAATTCCTGGAAAAAGTGCATTGAGAATGGTGGTGACTAGTAGAAAAATAAATTCTGTACCACAACAGGTCGCTCGTTTTAATGTTACCATTCCAATCTTTGTAGCTCTTTAACTTTTTGAGTTATAAAAATTGAAGGCTTTACTTTTTTTTTTCTTTTGAACTCGTCCGTTGTAATAATTGAAGAAAAAAAGTTGTTTTTGTTTCCTCAGGTAATTTTAATGCGGTTCTGATGAATTACTTGGAGAACGAACGAAGCATTTCAACCCACCCACCCTCAGCGCAATCCGTTTCCTGTTTTCTTCTTTGCTCTTAAAGTTTTAACCCCTCAAATATTGATAATCTCTGTCAGCCTATCAATCCGCCATCAATTAATACACTATTCAAAGCGAGGGGGCGGGGGCGATTAATTAACCAAGAGTGAAGAGATGCAGCACGATCAATTTTTTTCTTGTGCTGCGATCTCAAATTATATTAAACTGTCTGTGAACACATGTAAAATACTGAATGGCCCTGTGCCATACTAGGCTCGTTCGAATGCTTAGTTTGTTTACATTATGGCAAATCAACGATTTTTTTTTATGAACGCCAAAACACGAAACTAACAAAATTGATTTTTAATCATTTCTAAAAAAATTAACTGTTTTCGCTCTGGTTCACTTGTTGGCTAACAGCATTGATTTAATGCTCATAGTGTAGTAAAAACTCCTGGGAACATATACCCGAACGAACAGTTGGGAATGACAACTACACTATTCACTATGACTACATAATCCCTACTGCTACATATCTTGAAAACGCAGATGTTAAACCAGATATAGTGATTTGGGACAGAGCAAACAAAAAAGCGACCGTAATAGAGGTCAGTGTACCCAATGATACAGGGCTTAACAGAGCTGAGAGGGAAAAGATAACAAAATATCAAGGACTTATGTATGATATGAAACGAAATTGGAAATTAAAAGACGTTTCAATTATACCAGTCATCATAGGAGCAACTGGGCTTATTCAAAAGAACTTTAAAAAGTGCATAGCAAGCATACCCGGTGAACCAAGTGCAAGTGAAATACAAACGATTGCACTGAAAGGGACGGCTAGAATCATGAAAAGATCTCTTGGTTGGACTCACTAAAATAGGGGTAAATGTCAGATATCTGGTTGGATGTCCCATCCCCTAGAAGAAAAAGTTTAAGAAAAATGAAAAAAAAAAAGAGAAATATGAAACGAAATTGGAAATTAAGAGGTTTCAGTTATACCAGTCTTTATAGGAGCAACTAGGCCTATGAAAAAGAACTTTAAAAAGTACTTAGCAAGTATACCTGGTGAACCAAGTGCAAGTGAAATACAAACGATTGCACTGGAATCCTAAAAAGATATCTTGGTTGGGCTCACTAAAATAGGGGTAAATATCAGACATCTCGAAGAAAAAGATGAAGAAAAAAGAAAAAAAATGTAAACATAACGTGGCCGCAACCGAAATTGAATTCCCTACTTGAGTTTTTGTAGTATCATTCAAATCTTGTCCGTAGCTGAATTCTTCATGCTTCGCTAGGGCTATCAAGGGTATATTTTATCGAGGCGCCATCACTAGATGGGTTGCCTACCACGGCTTAAGAGAGGCCCATCGACCCTCAACGGAAGGATAGACTGCACCATTCTCAACCCGGTATTTTACCTCGCGGTACTTACAGCGCCTCGCCTTCCCACATGGTAACCCGTCTGGTACTGGTCAGGCTCGACGTTGCTTAACTTTGATGATCTGGTGAGAACCGGTATGTCAATGTGATCGTGCCATATAACATGGACTGGTCAAGGCAAGGGAAGCAACACTCCTGGACACATAAAGTACATTTGTGTGAAATTTAAAATAAAAATTGACCAAGCTGCTTCAGAGTCTATATGAAACGAACTCGACACACAAACAGACAACGTGCTTTTTAAATATAAGTAATACTGTACGAATTAATTTTCATGATCTTCATGCCATGTCAAAAGCCTTAGGTGTAACGACATCTACTACTCTAGCTTCCCTTGCCTTGACCAGTCCATGTTATATGGCACGATCAAATTGACATACCGGTTCTCACCAGATCATCAAAGTTAAGCAACGTCGAGCCTGACCAGTACCAGACGGGTTACCATGTGGGAAGGCGAGGCGCTGTAAGTACCGCGAGGTAAAATACCGGGTTGAGAATGGTGCAGTCTATCCTTCCGTTGGGGGTCGATGGGCCTCTCTTAAGCCGTGGTAGGCAACCCATCTAGTGATGGCGCCTCGATAAAATATACCCTTGATAGTCCTAGCGAAGCATGAAGAATTCAGCTATGGACAAGATTTGAATGATACTACAAAAACTCAAGTAGGGAATTCAATTTCGGTTGCGGCCACGTTATGTTTACATTTTTTTTCTTTTTTCTTCATCTTTTTCTTCGAGATGTCTGATATTTACCCCTATTTTAAAGCTTTGTATCGTAATGCTTCCGATAAGTATCAAAAATCGATAATTAAAAAAATCCGATGAAAGAAGGAACAGTCCGATTTTAGCTAATGCTAACACTTTTATACAGCCTAACATCACAAGTACACTTGAGAAGTTTTATCACCGCTCAAACTGAAGGGCCCAGCGAATAAAATCAACAGTTGGTTCTTTGATAAGATAGGGTGCGTTCAAAATGAATGTTTCTGTTTAGAGCACAATTGATCCAGGATACTTGACTTTAGCTTTATTTGACTTTAATTCAAGTCATTTTATAAAAAATAATTTTATAAAATCAACAATAAGTTTTCCACAGTGCAATGTATGCTACAATGTACTGTGAACTAAGTCACTGTAGGGAAGCACACGTGAAACTCCCCCCCCCCCACTGCACTGCAGTGGACCCCCGATAGAGCAGGCAATCAATCCGAAAATTGGGCAGTTTCACCCATTTCGATAACAATAAAAGTATGGGAACATTTATTCAATCCCGAGCAACATTGGGTTTCCTTGCTAGTTTAATATAATCAGATCGTTTTTAGCTAAGAGTAAGATTGCAGATTGTCCTCGATGGCCGTACATCTAAACAAGATGACATTAATGTGAGTGTAACCCAAAGGTTGATTTTTGGACTTTTATTATTCGTGATATTCATGAACGACCTCTCTGATGCAATTGTGTCCGAGATGAAGCTAGTTGCTGATATGTACTACATATCAAAGGCAATATCTGAATCCTTACAAAGTGATCCTCAGTTTGTATTGGAATGGGTACGCAAATGGATGATAACATTTTACTGCTACTAAGACAAAACACCTTTTTGTTTAACAAGTACAAGAAACCTTTTCAACCACCAATTTCCATGGCTAATAGCACCTGAGAGTCTATTATTCAAATTACTTGGCCCAATATTCATAGATAACCTGCTCATTTGTGTGTAGCTCTTTGTACAGCGGGGCTGATGTCATTTACTTCAATTTGCTGTCTGATCCAGGTGTTTCTTTTTCTTTCACATAGACTGACGTCGACCATAATTCCTTCCATTCTGCATTGTGCCACTCTTATTAAGAATTTAAAAAAAAAATTCAATTTATAACATTGAATAATCAATTCTTTATGCTGCAATATTTTAAGTTATAAATTTATTATATTTTTTACAAGAATATCTTATCCTTTTCATTTCCAGTTTTAACAACCAGTCCTTTACTTTTCCATGTTTAAGCCTAACCATATTATTTTTCATGCTCGTATTTTTCTATTATAATATATATATGTGTGTGTGTGTGTGTGTGTGTGTGTGTGTGTGTGTGTGTGTGTGATAGTCTGTATGTGTACCATATTTAGGAAAAGAAAATGAAAAAATTAAAAGGAGTATTAAGTCCAAATGATTTTGTATTGTCATTTTAATAACTTTTATAGCTGTCATTATTTAGGCAGAGACAACTGAAACAAAGCAAAAGGAAACAGAGACGTCACTCACTATTGAGCAACAACTTACAAAGTTTCAACAAAAAAAGACTTCAGCTATGTATTACAATAGACAAAAGAAAAACAGAGATGCGTCACTATCTACTGAGCAACATTTTACGGCATGTCAATAAAACCAGACTTCGGCTGTTTATTACAAGAGAAGAGAGAAAGAAAAAGAGACACGTCACTATCCATTGAGCAACAACTTACGCCGTGTCCATAAAACAAGACTTCAGCGGTGTATTCAAGAGACTGGCAGAAATATTTTGTTACGATTTGGAATCAAAGAATTGATGCACAGTACTGCTGCCAATGGAGAAAAATCAATGAAAAAAAAAAAAAAAAACTGCTGCAATCTGGACAGGAAGGAAAAGAAAATCTAAAGAAATCTCCGGAAGAGTTAACAAAAAAAATCACGATCACAGTCACAACAGGTTCAGAGAGACGAATCCGCAGCACAAGCATACTAGTACAGATTCTAAACACGCACGCGCATATATCCACTAAATAAATAAATAAAAATTTATAAAAACAATTCAAAAGATAAAAGAACTGAAAATATTTATGAATAATGAAAAAAAAAAATCAATCATAAGAAAAAAAAATAGCTAAACACTGATTAAAAATACCTATCTCTCAAGATATAAAATTAGGTATATATATATATATATATATATATATATATATATATATATATATATATATATATATATACTAGCAGTTCAGCCCGGATTTGCTCGGGCCCTATGTACTGTTCATAACTTTATGTGCATATGTATATATTAAAAAGTCTGCATATGTGCGGTAATGCCTTTCTATATAATAGGCTTCCTTAATTACTATAGAGAAAAGTTAGAAGACACCGCAGAGGTCATTTTTTTTAAACTTTGACGCCAATTTTGACCCCTTAACATTTATTGTTCTGGGCTCAAATCAAATTATAAAGTTTGATCCATGTCCAAAGAACGTATATCTAAAATTTCAAGTGTTAAACCCAAAACTGGCGAAGGAGTTTGGTAGAGTTCTCAAAGGTCAAATCGTTGAACTTTGACTCTTAACAGGCAAATTTCCGGCTCAAAACCGATCAAAATGATTTTCCCAAATCTCAATACCCCTTATGTCAAATCTCGAGTCTGTATACCAGAAATTGATAGAGTTATTGTGTGGGGAAATGTACACAGACAGACAGGCACACACATATTTTCACTTATATATATATATATATATATATATATATATATATATATATATATATATTACATTATATTATGTCAACCTCTTTAAGAACTCAGTTCTTATTGTTGAGTTAAGGTTAAAGTCGGCCACTTCAGCTCACATGCGCAGATCCTGGTTTTATAATCATAAGATCACTCCTGCCGTCCAGACATGTACGCTTTATATAAATGTTCATTTCAACTGTATTTCTCACAGTTAACATTGGCCGTGTAGATTGTTCTTTGCTAATAGAGTCAGAGATGGCTCAGTGGTTGGGTTCGAATTTCCTGACCGGCTGTATTATAACTTCCTGCATTGATGATTCCCGAAAGGATGAAACACTAGTGTCTGTAGGTATTTATAAAATAATTATATATATATATATATATATATATATATATATATATATATATATATATATATATAATTATTATATATATATAATAATTATATATATATAATTATTATATATATATAATTATATATATATATAATTATATATATATATATAATAATTATATATATATATAATAATTATATATATATATATATATATATATATATATATATATATATATACGAGAGTTGTTCTAAAGGTAAAGCCATTTTTTAACTCAAAAGTTGAAGAGCTATAAAGACGGGAGTGGTACCATTAAAACGAGAAGCCTTTTGTGCATAAGAATTATTATTCTACATAATTACCGTAATTTTCAATGCACTTCTTGCCAGCAATGGGCGATGGCTGTGCATGGTGTCTGGAACGTGCTTTGTGATATGAAGGTTGTTAGGTTTTACTCATCTTACTAATCATTTTTTCACCATAACAAATTTCGTTCATGGCGAACAATTTGTATTTGTATGTTAACATTGGATATTTCCTTCCATGAACTTGTCAGAAAAAACAGAAAGTTCTTAAAGACAGAAATGCATGCATAACGATGTAATATGGAAAATTCAGGAAGAAACAAAAAGATCTAACGTTGGTCTGTACTATGTGGGTGGCCATCTTGTTTTTTTTAAAGAAAATCTTTGACATACAAATACTGATTGCTCCCCAATGAACGAAGCAGATCTGTAAAATGTACCGAAGTTTTTATTTTGAAAAAAAAAAACAAACAAACAAAAAACAAAACAAAACAAAAACAAAAAAAAAATACAAAATCTGCATGAATTAAAATATTATATTTAAGCGTATTTTATGACCGGGCCATGCCGATCGGCCTACTAGTTTATCTATAGATATGAGAGATGATCGATGAAGTCACCGTCGTCATGCATTAAAACAGATTTGCAAAATGTACGAAGTTTTTATTTTGAAAAAAAAAAAATGATTGGTAAGATGAATAAAAACTTAGAAAATATAGAAAAATTGTTTACCATTTATAAACGCTTTTATATATATATATTTTTTTGTTTGTTCTAATTTTTTGTTGAATATCTTTACAAGGCACGCGACAGTTGTTTTATCAATTACTAGCCGGTCGAACAATACACTTAAACATGATTTCTTAATTTAGGCGGATTGCGTATGTATTATTATAGAATCAATCTTCTATTACGAGGAATAATTTGCCCGGTGAACTAATTCACAAAAACACCAAAAAAAAAAAAATAAATAAATAATAATGTTCATCAAATTCCGTCTGTGTTTGTTTACAATATCACGTCAGCTGATATTTGGGCTTGACGATGAATTCCCTAGAAGAGTCACTTCTGATCAATGTTTAGTTTTAAAATATGCAAATGAAGACATGAGTTGCGACGATTTTAAATGGTACCTCTTCTTTTATTGTAAATTGAATTCATTAATAAGAAAAAATTAAAATAAAACAGTGAGGTATACCCGGGCTTTAACAGGGGATCATTCGATCCGTAGTCGAATACTCTTACACTAGACTATATCTCCAGATTATAATAAATCTGTCTTTTTTTAAAGAAGAAATGATTTGTTGAAATTATATTATCTCCTTGCCGGTGTAACATAATATATTCCCCAGTAAAAATTCTTTTTTTATCTATAAGAGGGAAAATCTATTTTCACGATCGGATTTTTTCGATTGGCAATACTTATCGGATTAACTTCTGTACAAAACATATCTAAGAACACTGCCAAACATATAAATTAGCTTTGTATGAAACTTGCAAAAGATAAACTCAGCCGTTTCGGAATCTATGAGGAAGGAACTCACGCACACACAAAGTGACTTTTATATGATAGTAGAGATTTAGAAAAATGTGAGTGGTCTGTATTCAATGACAAAGAGTAAAAAGCGAATAGATAGACATATTCATTATAGACACATACACACACACACACTCACACACATATATACGTTAGTTTATACATATATACATGTATATATAAAGAAAACACATTTAATCTAGATTTAAAATAGGTCAGAACACTAGATACCTACGCTCCCCGCCAAAAACAGCACACAAAAAGGAACGGGTGAACCGAAAGTCAACTGGCCCTTTGTCCTATGTGCCTGCTTATTGGCTGATTAGGAAGGGTGCGGCAGAAACTAGAAAGCTGATTGGCTAACTAAAAACACAATAGAATAGGTGCGTATATAAAAACGCGAAACAACCACAAAATTCTCGCATAAGCCTGATGTATCCTAGCGTGGATGAAACGCGGAATATTCTGTGTAGCTTAAGTGCCATATATATATATATATATATATATATATATATATATATATATATCCTTATCTGTTTATCTGACTGAAGAACGGTTTCTACTAAACTCCTGAGTCAATTTTTGGTCTACAGACTTGAAATTTGATATATAGGGGATTCGGACGTATGGAACAAATTTGTTTTGGTTTTTAACTGGTAAAAATAGCTGCTAAAGGATCAAAATTGAAAAAAAAATGGAACTTGGCAGGCGCAAGTAAACTTAAAGTGCTTTTCTATGTATCTGAAAATACACATTTATATGTTCATTTTTAAGTATTTCTTATTCATCTAATGATAGCTCAAACCATAATGACTAAGGCCGGGGTGCTAAATGTTCTGGTTTCGATTCTAGTTAATGGCACGAAAGTCATACTTTGTTTTTATTTTTTAAATCACTATTTGAGTACAATGTTATAATCAATAGGGAATTTGCTCTATAATGACAACTACAAAATCTGCACAAATCAAAATATCATAATTAAGCGTATTTTAAAATAGGACCATGCTGGAGGAGCCACTACTATATATTGAGTACAACTATCTATATAAGAGCCAGATACGTCCAAGGATGGAATACTGTTGCCACATATGGGCAGGAGCTGCTAGAAAAGACTTGTCCTGCCTTGATAGGGTTCAAAATAGACTTCGTGGCCTGGTGGGAGATGTCCTTTTCTCTTCGCTGCAACCTCTATCTCACAGAAGAGATGTTGCGAGCTTGTCTCTGCTTTATCGTTATTTTCATGGAAAGTGTTCGACTGAACTTCAATCTATGGTCCCCCCTCGCCAAACTTTCACAAAAAACACTCGATTAACTGAAAACACTATCAATAATTCCCCCCACTCTTTATCTGTGCCTAAACCTAAACATAGATTCCATGATCAAAGCTTCTTTCTTAGAACTGCACGCCCGTGGAATTGTCTTCCGTTTTCCTGCTTTCCAGCTGTCTATAATATGGTTGTCTTCAAGTCCAACGTGAACAAGTTTCTGATGAGCCGTTCCACTTAAGTTAACAAATTTACCGAACTTCCATTACTATCGATTACTATATTGTCCTTTTGACTACTGTACACTCTTTAACCCTTATCCTTGAGTGGCCTATCGGCCTTGATAAGTGGTGACGCCCATGTAAAAAAAATATATAATAATCAATAGAGAATTGGCTTTATAATAATAAACACGAAATCTGCATAAATTAAAATATTATATTTAAGCGTATTTTATGACCGGGCCATGCCGGGTGGCCTACTAATTTATCTATAGATATGAGAGATGATCGATGAAGTCACCGTCACCATACATTAAAACATTCCTATACAGTTTTATCAGCAATAATGCGTAACTTTGTAATTATATTATGTCATAACATGCCAATACAGTTTTATTCGTAATATGAGATACAATCATAGTTTGGATTATATGAAAACAAAGCAATACAATTTTATTGGCCATGCGATATGAAATCGTAGTTTTATGAGCCATGAATGAAAGGTCATGTCGAAAATATCCTGAAATAATTTCAAGTTCATATTTGCAACAAGAATTTCTTTTTTCACTTGGGAGTCACCACTTATCAAGGCCCGAAGGCAGGCTACTCGAGGATAAGAGTAATGAATGTAAGGTGGTAGTGTAGTAATTGTTAATGGTGTAAATTGGGTAGAATTTGATCATTTATGGGGACGGCTCAACAAGAATTTGTTTACATTGGATTTGAAGGCTACCATGTTGTATTCAACCAGGAAGCAGGCCAGTGAAACAGTGTTTCAAAGGGATTTTCAGAGGGATGCAACATTTCGTCAATGGGACAGCCGTTGAAGCCTAGCTGATAGTGCGGGACCTATTAAGTTGGCGACTCTCTTTTGGACCCTGTCTAAGAGGGAAAGACCAGTAGCTTAAAGGGGAAATTACTCTCATAGCTTAAATAAATAAGCTTATTTCTGGTTTTTAAACGTAACTGTTGTTCGCTATATATACTTGAAAATAAATTAAA